>NC_085026.1:16333824-16435869 GCF_963692335.1 Osmerus eperlanus | reverse complement strand
ATTAGCAGACTCAATCTATCGCTTCAACTCTCTTTCCTCCCCCCGTTCTCTCTCTCTCTCCGTCTCTCCGTCTCTCCCTCCCTCTCTCTCCGTCTCTCCGTCTCTCCCTCCCTCTCTCCCTCTCTCCCTCTCTCTCTCCTTCTCTCCGTCTCTCCCTCCCTCTCTCTCTCTCTGTCTCTCTCTCTCTCTCTCTCTCTGTCTCTCTCTCTCTCTCCTCATTTCTCTCAGCTTGTTGGTCTGGTGGGAAGTTGGCCTTCCTTCTGTCATTGCTGAAAGTTCTTCCTGGTTCGGCCATGGCCCTTCTCTATAAATAAAACTCCAGTCCTTGAGTAATCAGAACGTGATTCATGTCCAGAACTCTGTTTACAAGCCCGGAGTGCTGCAGATGTTTTAAGTGGGTTTGGAAACAGCATGTTCCATAAACACAGTATTTCAAGTAATAACAGCGGGACCAAATGCTCACATCGTCATCGGCAACAGCCCCAAAACAACGCGTCGTCGCCCCGGTGCCTATTGTGTTGATGTTTGCATCGGCCCGCCCGGCTCCAGTGAAACCGGTGTGCCACCCGCGGAGCGAGATCACCGTGGTGAGGGAGGGAGGGGGAGGGGCTGGAACAGAAGATGTGACGCTGATTCTAATCTCTGGCTCATAAGAAAAAGCGCAGAGCTTTAAAAGGCTGGACGGTGCTGTGAATTCTAATGAGCTAACAGGGAACAGCTGTCTGCTTTCATGTTCTGCCGCTTTCTCACTGGGAACCTTTACCTTTCAAAGACTGTGTGTGTGTGTGTAGGTGTGGCTTTATGTATGCCCGCCCTGCTCAGGGAACGAGAGAAGAGGAGGAGATGGAGGGGGGAGGGGTGGAGGTACAGAGAGAAGGAGCTCGTGGCGAGACAGGAGGACAGGGAGGAAGGGAAGAGAGGAGAGATGTGTGGCATCCATTCCCCTCCGCCGGTCTGTTTACGAGAGATAAAAGAGCTGAATGTCCGGGTCCATGTTTCAACTTCACCTGTCCTCTCAACCACCAGCGTCCTGCCAGCTTGTAAAAGTCTGGAGGGGTCTGCTCTGTATTTCCCTGACGCGCTAATAAAAGAGAAGTAGAGGGAAAATGCCTCACAAAAAGTCTCTTTCAGAAGGCGTTTGTGTGTGTGTGTGTGTGTGTATGTCTCCGTCAAGGGAGGAAGAAAACCATTGACGCCCCAGCAGGACGGCCGCCAGAGTCACGTCTCTGAAGTCCGCTGTCCAATTTCCCAGAGTGCATTTTCAAAGCTCAGTGTCTAGGAGGAAGGCATTGTAGATCTCCACTCACAGATAAGCATCCTGGAGGAGCAGGAAAGGTGCCCACGCTAAGCCCGGCTCCCTGTATTGTGTAAGCCCAGCGCAGGGCCGGCTGAGAGGCCAGGGCTGGCCGGGGGCCAGTTCAAAGCATCTCTGTCTGGACCAGCGCAGCAGGGCTCTATCTCCATCATCTGTCTCAGTTCCAATGGGAAGGAAACACAGGAAGCTATTTCAGTCAGGAATTGGTTCACATATCAGATCTCAAACGAGCCAGTCTTGATGTGCTGTCTAATAGACATTTCCTGTTGGAGATGATGAATGTTAGATTGTATTAGGATGTCCTCTGCAGACTGCTGCTGTGACTCTGCTCTGCCATCCGTGTTTGTTAGATGTACTCAAGGTGCAACTGGAGGCTCTATTTCTGAAACTGTAGTCCTCCCTGGGTTTGTTCAGAGACCTGTAATGTAGGCTACATAATTCAGGAACCTCTGGTGACTTATAATGAGTTTTTGATTTGTGTAGGTGCGTGTGTATGTTCATGCACACTGGGCGGTGTGTGTGTGTGTGTGTGTGCAGGCGGGTGCTTTCCCCGGCTGCTGTGTTTACTTAGCGCGGTTAAGGGGAGGAAGGGACTGATGGGTAAGAAGGTATCAAAGGCATTTCTGCGGCATGGAGTGTAACAGAGTTACACCACTGCCTGCTGTTCTGGTATGCGCTCTGATTTAGGAAACGCAGGGAGGAGGGGGTGGGAGGGTTGTGTGAGGGGGGGAAGGAGAGGGGGGTGAGGAGGGGTGAGGGAAGAAAGCTCCCTGTGATGGAGAACTGGAGGAGAACAAGGAAGGGCCTCATCAGTGACGACTGTGGCTTCTGAGGCAGGACATTAGTGGTTCAATTTAACAAGGCAACCCCATGTAGAATTATTATAAACTGTTCATGTACGGAAATGTAGTTTTCCTCAATTTCTGTATGTCAGAAGAAAATGTGGGTGATAAGTTGAGTTTTGTACAGTCTGTTGCTGTGAGGTACAGTCTGTTGCTGTGAGGTACAGTCTGTTGCTGTGAGGTACAGTCTGTTGTAGTGAGGTACAGTCTGTTGCAGTGAGGTACAGTCTGTTGCATTGAGGTACAGTCTGTTGCAGTGAGGTACAGTCTGTTGTAGTGAGGTACAGTCTGTTGCAGTGAGGTACAGTCTGTTGCATTGAGGTACAGTCTGTTGCAGTGAGGTACAGTCTGTTGCATTGAGGTACAGTCTGTTGCAGTGAGGTACAGTCTGTTGTAGTGAGGTACAGTCTGTTGCATTGAGGTACAGTCTGTTGCATTGAGGTACAGTCTGTTGCAGTGAGGTACAGTCTGTTGCAGTGGGGTACAGTCTGTTGTAGTGAGGTACAGTCTGTTGCAGTGAGGTACAGTCTGTTGTAGTGAGGTACAGTCTGTTGCAGTGAGGTACAGTCTGTTGCAGTGAGGTAACGGCCTGTGTTCCCCAGGCTGTGAGGACCTGATTGTGGAGAGCTTGTCTCTGGACTCCCTGGAACCCATCCTGAAGTGGAGCTCCCAGCCCTACGGATCCAAGTGGGTCCACCGCCAGGCACTGCACTTCCTGTGCGAGGAGTTCAGCCAGGTGGTCACCTCAGACGTGCTGTACGAGCTCAGCAAGGAACACCTTCTCAGCGCCATTCGGTCAGACTACCTGCAGGTGAGCGACACGCCCAGCGCCCTATGTGTGTGTGTGTGTGTGTGTGTCGGACAGCCCTGTCCAGGCCAGCCACCCCAGGAGGTCTCTCTTGTGAGGGTGGGCAGGGCAGAGAGAGCTGCCGTTGTTCGAGTCAGCTTACATTGTCACCTGGATGGGTCTCACGCCGCTCTGCTCGGACGTGTTTTGCCTGACCGGGGTGATCACCGTGGCGAGACTGAAGGCACACACACACACGTACACACACATTTACACATATACACGTATGTACATTTACATTTAGTCATTTAGCAGACGCTCTTATCCAGAGCGACTTACAGTAAGTACAGGGACATTCCCCCCGAGGCAAGTAGGGTGAAGTGCCTTGCCCAAGGACACGTCATTTGGCACGGCCGGGAATCGAACCATCAAACCACCTGACTCCTGTCATGTGTATGTACACACACGCACACACACGCGCACCACTCAAGGATGCACAAACACCAACACGTTCGCAGGCAGGCGGGGTATCAAATAGAGGCTGAGAAGCCCCCCTGGAGGGCCGTCCTTCAAACCTGGAGCCTAATGGAAGCTGAGGACAGGTCTGCTGCCGAGGGAGGCTGAGGAGGAGCACTGTGATCCAAGCAGACACGCAGAGTCCTGAACCAAGGGCCTGACTCCACTGCCCCAACCACTTCTCTGCTCTTACTTCACTGTTATGTCTGACTTTCTCCTAATACACAACCTCCCCCCTCTCTCTCTCCTCCCCTCTCTCCCTCCCCCCTCTCTCTCTCCTCCCCCCTCTCTCTCTCTTCTCCTCCTCTCTCCTCTCTCCCCTCCCCCCTCTCCCCCTCTCTCTCTCCTCCCCTCTCTCCCTCCCCCCTCTCTCTCTCCTCCCCCCTCTCTCTCTCTTCTCCTCCTCTCTCCCCTCCCCCCTCTCCCCCTCTCTCTCTTCTCCTCCCCCCCTTTCCCTCCCCCCCTCTCTCTCCTCCTCCCCTCTCTCTCTCTTCTCCTCTCTCTCCCCTCCCCCTACCTCTCTCCTCCCCCCTCTCTCTCTCCTCCCCTTTCTCTCCCCCCCCTCTCTCTCTCTCCTCCCCCCTCTGCACCCGTCTCTCTCTTCCACAGGCGAGTGAGCAGGACATTCTCAAGTACGTTGTTAAGTGGGGCGAGCAGCAGCTTATTAAGAGGATGGCAGACAGGGGTAAGATAATACACTCCATAATTACCCTCACAACAGACCCCCTAATGGCTCGGAGAACATTACCCACTTACCAGTGCCTCGAAAACACACTAAAAGGACCGTAAAAGAAGGCTGTCTTCTTCCTCAGAAGGAGACACCAAGAGGCATCTCACAAAAGATCGGCCTTGGGTCTTTTCATTGTCCTCAGAAGCCACTTGCTGTTGAGCTGTTGCAACAACCACCAGCCTGCAATGTGTTTGCCGTGTCCTCACATTGGTGATAATACATTTAGTCATTTTTAGTCATTTCTGTTGCAATAATACCAACCTGTGTGTGTGTTCCAGAGCCCAACCTGCTGAGCGGGACAGCCCACAGTGTGAACAAGCGTGGGGTGAAGAGGAGGGACCTGGACGTGGAGGAGCTGAAGGACATCCTGTCTCCCCTCCTGCCCTGCGTGCGCTCCCAGCACATCCTCCCCGCCAGCAGTGACGTCCTGGCTGACGCCGTGAGTACACACCCTCCCTCCCTCCCTCACACCCTCCCTCACACCCTCACACCCTCCCTCACACCCTCACACCCTCCCTCACACCCTCCCTCACACCCTCCCTCACACCCTCCCTCACACCCTCACACCCTCCCTCACACCCTCCCTCACACCCTCACACCCTCCCTCACACCCTCCCTCACACCCTCACACCCTCCCTCACACCCTCACACCCTCCCTCACACCCTCACACCCTCCCTCACACCCTCACACCCTCCCTCACACCCTCACACCCTCCCTCACACCCTCCCTCACACCCTCACACCCTCACACCCTCCCTCACACCCTCACACCCTCCCTCACACCCTCACACCCTCCCTCACACCCTCACACCCTCCCTCACACCCTCACACCCTCCCTCACACCCTCACACCCTCACACCCTCCCTCACACCCTCACACCCTCACACCCTCCCTCACACCCTCCCACCCTCCCTCACACCCTGCCTCCCTCACACCCTCCCTCACACCCTCCCTCCCACCCTCCCTCACACCCTCCCACCCTCCCTCCTACCCTCCCTCACACCCTCCCTCCCACCCACCCTCCCTCCCTCACACCCTCCCTCCCTCCTACCCTCCCTCCCACCCTCCCTCCCTCACACCCTCCCTCCCAGCTTCCCTCACACCCTCCCTCCCAGCCTCCCTGCCTCCCTGCCTCCCTCCCTCCCGGGGCTACACTGTCCTGTGGCTTCACTAACTGCTCTGGCTTATGTCACCGCCTGACTGACTGGTGCTCCCCTCCTTGTCTTCTGTCTGACATCTTGTCCCTCTCTCTCTCTCCCTCCCTCACTCTGTCTCTCTCTCCCTCTATGTCTCTCCCTCTATCTCCCTCTCTCTCTCTCTTTCCCCCCCCTCTCCCTCCCTCCAGATGAAGAGGGGTCTGATCAGCACCCCTCCCTCTGACATGCTCCCCACAGCCGAGGGGGGGAAGGACAACGCCTGGCTGCGTCAGAAGAACGCAGGCATCTACGTCAGGCCCCGCCTCTTCTCCCCCTACGTGGAGGAAGCCAAGGTGAGCCGAGTCACGGAGGCCGTGCAGGTGAGCCGAGGCCACGCCGCGGGTGAGCCGAGGCCACGCCGCGGGTGAGCCGAGGCCACGCCGCGGGTGAGCCGAGGCCACGCCGCGGGTGAGCCGAGGCCACGCCGCGGGTGAGCCGAGGCCACGCCGCGGGTATGCTCTGCCCATCTTCCTGTGGGCTGGTACGACTCTGGCAGGTATTTGGTATAGCTTAGTGCAGCGATTCCAAACTTGAATATTTATATAGATATATAGATATTTATGTATTTTTTCGAAAATATGTTCAGAGGACACAGGTTCATATCCTGCTTAGTGGTTAGAGCATCTGCCTGCTGGTCGAGAAGTCACAGGTTCAAATCCTCCCTCTTTCCGTGGCTGAATGGTGGCCTGGTGTTCCTCCTCAGTCGGTGCTGGATGAGATGATGGTGGAGCAGACCGACCTGGTACGCCTGCGTCTGGTTCGCATGTCCAACGTCCCCGACACCCTCTACATGGTCAACAACGCCGTGCCCCAGTGCTGTCACATGATCAACCACCAGCCAGCGGCTGCCAACCAGAGCACAGCGCCGTCTGTGGTGGCCAATGAGATTCCAGGTTAGAGAAGCTTTTAAGGATGTACTTGGTCGTCGTGCTTGGTGGTGAGGTATGGTTTAGAGTGATGGTGTCAGAGGTGAGCTTACCTTAGTGAACGTGTGTGTGTGTCTCTCAGTGCCCGGGCTTGCGGTGGTGAAGGAGATGGTGCACAGGCTGCAGGAGCTGAGGCACACGGAGCAGGTGCAGCGGGCGTACGCCCTTAACTGCGGCGAGGGCGCCACCGTCAGCTACGAGCTGCAGCTCCGCGTGCTGCGGGAGTTCGGCCTGGCGGACGGAGCCACAGAGCTGCTGCAGGTGAGCGCAGAGCGAGGCGCAGGGCGATGAGTGAGGCGCAGGGAGAGGCGCAGGGCGATGAGCGAGGCTCAGGGCGATGAGCGAGGCGCAGGGAGAGGCGCAGGGCGATGAGCGAGGCGCAGGGAGAGGCACAGGGCGATGAGCGAGGCGCAGGGCGATGAGCGAGGCGCGGGGCGCAGGGTGAGGTGCGCAAGGCGGGGCGCAGGGCGATGAGCGAGGCGCAGGGCGGGGCGCAGGGCGATGAGCGAGGCGCTGAGCAAGGCACAGAGCGAGGCGCAGGGCGATGAGCGAGGCGCAGGGCGGGGCGCAGGGTGAGGTGCGCAGGGCGGGGCGCAGGGCAAGGCGCAGCATGTCGGATGATGGCTGTCCTGAATACCAACAACTTAGAACATTCGCCAGCCTCTTTCCCCAGACAAAACAACCGGTGGTTGAAGGTTGGTGAGAGAGACTTGGTGTTTATTTGTGTTTCTGTCCTCAGAACCCCTACAAGTTCTTCCCAGAAGAGCGATTCGGTGATGAGAGCCCGGGGCCAGCTCTGCGCCAGGTGGGTCGTTGCCGGGTCAACAGTAGCCCGGCGATGGACAGCATGTTCACAGACCTGGAGGGGCTGTCAGGTTTCCACCCTCCCCTGCCTCCCCCTCCTCCCCCCTACCACCCCCCTGCCACCCCCAGCCACGCTCAGCTGAAGGGGGCCTGGAGGCCGCGGGTTCCCATGCCAACCCCGACCCGCTCCTTCTCCTACCCCTGCACCCTGCTCCAGCGCCACGCACCCAGCCAGCTGAGCAGCCCTGACTACCCCTCCTCATCCAGACCCCCTCCGCCCCCTCCGCCCGACTGCACCACCCCCCAGGCCATGGGCCGGTCCCTGCTCGCAGACCAGCAGGTGAGGGATCATACGGCAGGAATCTGTGTCTTTTATGTTTTCGTTTTAATCCTGTAGGTCAGGGGTCTCCGACCTTGTTCCTGGAGAGCTACCTTCATGTCGATTTGAGCTCTGAACGAACCCGGTTTAACAGGGTTAGAAAGCTGGTTATTAGAATCAGGTGTGCTGGATTAGGGTTGGAGCAAAAACGTACAGGAAGGTAGCTTTCCAGGAGCAGGGCTGGAGACCCTCGCTGTAGTTCAGAGTTGTGTTTAGTGTACATCTGGATCGACATGTGTATGAGTCTGTGTTTGTGTCTGTGTCTGTGTGGGGTAGATGAGCGTGGAGCCTGTGATGAGAGAGTTCATGCCGGACATTGCCCGGGGGGTTTCGGTCCTGACCCTCAGGGAGCAGCACAAGGCCGAAAGGGTGGACAGCGAGGATTCCACTCCCATGACCCCCTCGGCCCCCCACCCACCCCAGGGGCAGTGCCCCTCCTCCCGCCACAGGGACATTCACGGCCCCTCCTGTAAGAGACACGCCCCGGACCCCAAACTTGAGGCCCAGGGGGACTACCCCGACCACTACGACTTCTCCTGTGGACCCTCCACCCCCACCTCCGGCCACCCCCCACCCTACTACGCCAGGCCTGACCTCTACAGCCACAGCTGCAACCCCTCCAGCACCCTCCCACCCTCCTACCTGTCTGACGGCCAGCCCCCCGGCCACGCCCAGGGACGGCCAGCCCCAGACCCCCTGAGGCTGGACCTGCTGGGGCTCCCCCCCCCGCCGCAGGACGCGGCCCAGGCTAACCCTCCAGGGGGGGGGGACACGCCCAGGGGACGAGCCAACGAGACGGACCTGACCCGCGGGTTGGGGCACTTTCGGAGCTCCCCCAGTGGGAACCTGGAGGGGTATGAAGGGAGGCCCTCCTCCCACAGGGAAGCCCCAGAGGAGAGGCTGGTGGCTGGGGAGACGTCAGGAGCAGGGCCCCTGCAGCCCCAGAGCGACGGTGTCAGCGAGGAGGCAGGCAGAGACCGCCGGGCACCCAGCAAGCCTGAGTACCCTTACAAAAAGTCGGCACTTTAACCCCGGCATGGACCGTGTGGGCTGAGTTATGAAAAGGGAACAGTGAGGGGGGGGGGAGATGACCCCTCTAATATCCACAGCAGAGCACTCATTTGTGTGAGAGTGTGTATGTGGAGAGAGAAAGAGAAGACACACAGAGTGAAGGGATTGCAGGAAATTTGCTATTAGTGTGTGTGTGTGTGTGTGTGTGTGTGTGTGTGTATCCCAGTACTCTATATATCCTGGTCACAGTAGCTGGAGGTCTGTAGGTTGGTGAAGGAACAATGGCTCTAGTGTTGCTTCTGCCTGTTTGGATTTATACAGCTGAAGCTAGCCTCAGTCATGCAGGCTGGGAGTGATAAATCATGGACACGTCTGTGTTCTTTTCCCTGCTCCCGGCCCTCTCTCCTGGCTGACACGCTAACCCTGGAGCAGCGATAAGTAGCAAAACCGAGAATGGCCGGGCAGGAAGTTGGTTGAAACAGGATGTAGGTCAGTTGAGGTCATTGTTGTTGTGTGGATGCTGCTGTTGTCTTTGGAGTCATTGTGTCCAGCCCCATCCAGGTGCTTTTACAGAGGTGCATGGAGAGGGGAGGGGGGGTGGTAGGTGGGGGGGTAAGTGAGCGTTAGGGGTTTACAACCGAGGTACAAGGGGAAAGATAAGGGTGCCATGGCAACTGCCGACAGTGCTGTGATTGAGCTCGCTAGGGAGTGTTAATAATTCAACAGAACAGGTGTGTGAGAGGTATGTCAAAGTATGTGGTTTTGTACGAACAGGAAACGTAACAATTTTAGTTCTGTACTCTCAGTATCCCAGCGTGCTCAGGTCTTGCGATGGCAAACTGTCTCTGAGGAGGTCGCCCAGACACTGAACACAAAGCACAGTGGATACAAATGCTGGAAACCTCTGTAGTATTTAAGGCCTTAAATCAACCATGAAGTCATCAGCGTTTTTACCTAAACATCCTCTCACCCCTGTGACTCACGCCTCTGGACAGGGTCTCAAAGTACGTTTGGGCCCCATGTTTTTGGCCTCTACCACACCACCCTTTGGTGGACATTGGAACTGCATGGGCCGGTCTGCAGATGTTCTGTAAGGCAGAAGGCGCTGTACAGACACCAAAGGGAACTATGAATGAGATCAGTCTGCTCCATGTGATTATTACATGTGGTGGACAACATTGCACTACAGAAACAACTCGTTGTTGTTTGAGGTAGAAGTGTCTCCCTTGATTTCAGAAGTAAATTAGATTTGAGGTTCCAGAACAACTACATTAATCCTGCCAAGCTGAGTGGCCTCTGCCAAATTGGTTTTATCCCTTCAAACATTGTGAGTTGTGTGTATACATTCGAGCATCAACTCAAATGTATTTGTACAGCCCTTTTGACAAGCAATGTCACAGAAGGCTTCACATTCTCCCATAGAACTGCCCCTCAATCAACCTAAACCCTCAAGGAAGACAAGGAAAAACTCCCAGAAAAAAACTAAATAGAGAAAAAATTGAAGAAATCTTGAGGAGCAACTCAGTGAGGGATCCCCTCCCCCAGAGACGGTTGGTGACACAGAGAGGTGCAGAACACAGGCTAAACATAGTCCCACATCAAGATGAGTCTTACACATTTGATATGAACGTGTCATTGTACGTGTGTATTGTCACATTGAGGAGACGGAATGTATTGTAAACTGTGTGACCCGGGTATCAGGTTTCTGTCTTCTTATTTCTTTTGTTTGGTTGTCTGTTTATTTTTGTAGTGTTGTTAATTATTGTAGTTGACATGGCGGAATATCATAACTGTGGAGAAATATTTTTTTCCTTCATCAAACCTTAATACTTTCAAATAGCACCGCAAAAGATCTGTTCATGTTCTCTCTGCTTCGCGGTTACAAAATCACCAGGCAGAAAACCCTTGTTTCCATCCAGTTTCCATCATTGGAAAACGCTGAACTTTAGTCTCCTGCCCATGTTCATGTTCAACAGTCATTTTATTTTCCAGGAAAGTGTTCCCATTTAATAAAAATGCCTCCACATCCTCCTCTTGCTCTGTGCTGTAGAGAAGCGAGTGCCTTTCCCTGCCACTGGCCAGGCTTGTATTTACGTGATGTTATGCAAGCATTTTCCTACCAGCCTACCTGTTTGCATCAAATACTCAGTAGCTAGTTCCTTCTGTGTATATATTTTTTAATGTTTAGAAACCTTTGAAATTGAACAATCTAGAAATCTGTGGTGGTTTATGATCGACCAGGCACACTGCATGGGTAGTGTTGTGTTCTACTCAAACCCTTTTGCAGATTCAGCTGCCAAGTGGTTAGTTTATCTGGTTTTATTTTTCTACTGTTACCTCAAAAGGTGCACAGTTTTTGAACTTTGGCATCTATAAAATAAACAGCTTAAAAATTCAGGCATTTCTTATGTCTCGTTTTCATTAGCTTACTATGCTTACTGAATAGGTAAATTATTTAGTAGCATGCAAGATGGTTTATACTGTAAAAGGTGGTGTAAAAAATGTTCATACTGTTTTCATTTATTCAGATTCACACAAACTATGGCCAACAAATAAGTATAAAAGCAGAAAACTGAATCCTGTTAGAACAAGAGGACTGTATATTACCATGCAAGAAAGAGCAGCATTAAACTTCACATTCACAGGAATGAACACATTTCTAAATTGACAAAAGCACTTAAACATCTTTGAAACTTTTGTCAGAGAACATCCACACAGCCGTGCATCGCTCTTCAGACCACTGCTTTTTATATCTTTCATTTTGAGGACATTCAATGCTTATTGGAGACATCTAAACCCATTATAACATGGATAAACATATTGATATACGTGTCCTAAATCTGAGCTTTTATTCAAAAGGAAAAAGGTGTTAGTTGGTTGTTCTAGCAGCGTATCAGCAGGTGGGCTACAGCGTCCTGAAGGACATCAGGTGCAGTGATGCTGCCCTCCACTGGTCCTGCGCCTCTTCCTGGCCTGCAGCTCCTCAAAGAACTGCTGGATGGCTTCAGCTGTGACCACCTGCCAGGGGGGAGACAGAGCGGGGGCATGAGGGGGGACGGGGGAAGGGACAGAGCTGCTAGCTTCATCACATCTGCTTCGCCCACGACCTGAACCTCACCTTTCCTTCACTGGCAAACTGCTGCAGGAACTCAGTCAGTTCCGTCTTCAGGTCATTGAAATCTGGAAGAAGGAAAACAAGCTTTTTTAAAAAAAATGGATTTCACTCCTGAATATTCAGGCTAATCTGATTGTCCCTGAGCTGAGTGTGTCGTCCCCCCCCCCCGTGTCAGGATGAACCCAGGCCCCGTCCTCACGGTAAATCATCTCTAGCTGCTGGATGTGGTCCAGGGAACTCAGGCATGACGTCAGCAGGTCTTCGCCAAACGGCTCCGTCCTTCCTTTGTTCTCATAGGCCAGGAGGGTGTCCGTCTCGTCCAATAGGAACTGCACTCCGGCCTGGACATACGCCCTCTGAGCAGCAGCACAGGAGCACACTCAGTGGTCACACTCCAGGACAAGGGGAGCAGATTTATCCAACCCTCTTATTGAAAGTGTTGAACCTGCTTCGCGGTCATTGTTGTGCACATGACAATAAATGACTTAACATGAACCACTTTTGGATAACAAATCTGTCCCCAGACCCTTTAAAAATATATATATTAAGAAAATTACATTTAACAGCTGCATCCTAATTATATATATATTTTTTATTTTATTTGTCCCTCCCACATTTGAAAACAACCTAGTCCCCTGCCCCAGAAGGGGGAGTTAGCAGCATGGAAGTCTCAGCCTGCCTGAGGGGAACAGGTGTGGGGTGAGTCTCACCTTACAGGTGATGCAGGTGTGGGGTGAGTCTCACCTTACAGGTGATGCAGGTGTGGGGCGAGTCTCACCTTACAGGTGATGCAGGTGTGGGGCGAGTCTCACCTTACAGGTGATGCAGGTGCAGAGATGTGAACGCCAGTGATATGGCCAGAACACGGCTCCCTCCCTGCTCCTCTCCAGGGCCCCGCCTTTCAGGGCCCCGCCCTGCAGCTCCTTCAGCCTGCAGGCCACAGGCCTGGCCTGGCCCTTCCCCGGGCTGCCGGACCTCTCCTGACGGCTTCGCTTGCAGGAGGAGTTTCCGTTCTCGTCCTCCCTCTGGGATCAAACGCGACAGCAGGAGAAGTTTACAGCCTCCTGACAGGGCTGAGGGACGGGGAGCAGGGAGGGACGGGGAGCAGGGAGGGACGGGGAGCAGGGCTGAGGGACGGGGAGGAGGGGGGGACGGGGAGGAGGGGGGGACGGGGAGCAGGGCTGAGGGACGGGGAGCAGGGCTGAGGGACGGGGAGCAGGGCTGAGGGACGGGGAGCAGGGCTGAGGGACGGGGAGCAGGGCTGAGGGACGGGGAGGAGGGGGGGACGGGGAGCAGGGCTGAGGGACGGGGAGCAGGGCTGAGGGACGGGGAGGAGGGAGGGACGGGGAGCAGGGAGGGACGGGGAGCAGGGAGGAGGGACGGGGAGGAGGGGGGGACGGGGAGCAGGGCTGAGGGATGGGGAGGAGGGGAGGGACGGGGAGGAGGGGAGGGACGGGGAGCAGGGCTGAGGGACGGGGAGCAGGGCTGAGGGACTGTGAGTCCGGCATAACGATTCAAAGGCCTTGTTCTACAATCGTAAACATGCGTGACACTATGGAGGGGTCAACACAGTCCTGCTGTGAAGCCTGTCCAAGAAAATCACTGGAGCCGAGGGATCAGTGTCCTATGGATAATTACTCCTCTAATTTTCCAGGAGAGAACTGCATGATGGGAGCTGAAGTCCAATACAGCCTACTACATCCATTACCATCTGGCGCCATCTAGTGTTCAGCCAACTGATAGGGCACGGTTAATTACTCAATTGCTAACTCTCGTGATATTAACACTAAATGGCAGCTATGTGCATAGACTTCAGCACTGAATGCGTATCATACCCTGGTAAATACTTAATAAAAATCATCTGACCACATGAACATCTCACTTACTAATTTCTCCTGCTTCTGACAGGCAGGCTTGGAAGACGCCCCCTCGCCTCCATTGCACCTCTTCTCCTTCTGGTCGCTACTGTCCACCACATCCACATCCTCCTCCACCTCCTCCTTCTCTTCAACCTCCTCCACATCCACCTCCTGACAGGGGCTTACAGTGATCACTGGGAGAAGAACATCACACAGTGGTGAAGCGTGGCATACCAAGTCACCGCATTCTGCCGCTGCAGTAAACAAGGAAGAGTAAGAAAAAAAAAAGTGATTTCATGTAGAAAGGTGGGGAGGGTGAATGAGAGAATGACTGACCTGCGAGGTGTGCGGCGTAGGTCCACAGGAAGGGAGCTCTGTTCATGCAGGGTTCACACACCATCTCCTGCAGCTCCTCCGAGTCCTCCACTGTGGAGCCCAGGTGCTGTACACCACAGAAGAAGAACCACCACAGAAGAAGAACCACCACAGAAGAACCACCACAGAAGAAGAACCACCACAGAAGAAGACACCACAGACTGGTTAAGATCCGTAAGATATTTGTATTTTTATATTATCATACAAAGATTATGAGATAAGATGATCATAAATGGATTATTGTCAACATCTTCTTTTTGGTGGATTGTCAATGGACCATCCCAATAGTTGAGCAGTAAAGAAACAAGCATGCTACCCATTTACAATGTTGTTGTTATGGTGACATACCCTGGAATGGAACCAATCCTCACAGATGATGCACTGAATCATCTCCTCATCTACCTGGCAGAGACACGGAAAGTAAGAAGTGAGTCTTCTGCCATGCAGAAACTTCAAACCTCAAATCAATACCAATGTGTCATTACAAGGCTGAAGGATTTGACTGTGGTATGAAGCTGGACTTCAGGTCAGTCGCTACCTGGTCATCTGTATCTGGATACGGTCGGTCACAGAAGCAATACAAGCCATGGAAGTTGTGATTGTACTGGTTTTTTATATTTCGTCCGTCTTTGTTCTGTGAGGAAAAATCACGACGACAATAAATGTCAGTACATGTGTCATATGTTAATTAAAACCTGACTGATTGCAAAATTCTTACACTTACAGGAATCAGCTTGCACCGAAACTCGCCAAACTTGTTATTTCCACAATCGCAGCGGAAGTTCCTGAAATTAATAATGAGACCACCAACTGTTCACTGCTGTGAAAACATTTGTTAGTCTGTCACAGTAAACGAGGAGCAAAAGCAACTGCAGATATTTCTCACTCCATAGATAATTCTCTCTATATTATGATTACCTTTTGGTGTAGAGCTCAAAGATGTCGTGGCCATCATGACATTTGTTGGTAC
The DNA here is from genome assembly GCF_963692335.1 of Osmerus eperlanus. Taxonomy (NCBI): domain Eukaryota; kingdom Metazoa; phylum Chordata; class Actinopteri; order Osmeriformes; family Osmeridae; genus Osmerus; species Osmerus eperlanus. The sequence goes on along the minus strand of NC_085026.1, from coordinate 16,421,044 downwards.
AAGCAAGGCAAAGACCTGCCGGTTCTTCTCCCCTTGGTGTACAAGTGTTGCATGCAAACACAGCTTGCCTCTTCACATAGCCCTGCATTGAATCACAGACGCAAAAGTTGGTCAGAACCATCAATCATGTGCAAGGCTATATCTAAATTACACAGTTACTGTGAAACAATAGCGTAAAGTGAAAGGACGGATGTGTAATAGAGAAACTGACTTTAGTGATGACTTTGTGGCACAATAAAACAATTAAATTCCGTCTACCTGAGAATGTGAAGGGGACACTGGACATGCAGGTTACTCTTTGTTACCTGGGGATATGAACATTTCTCAGGGTCGCTGCCCGCCAACACCGACATAGCTTCTCGCAGTTCGTCATCCTCCAGAATGTCGTTCAGTGACAGGGTAGCCTCACTGTCTTCGTTAACCGCCATTCCTGAGACAGAATAAACAACAAAACGTGAAACCGTCTCTTCCGGCGGGACAAAGCTTTCCAGGCCACGTTCAGGAAGTATTGAAACCTTCCAGAAGCTAAGGTTGCGGAGCCTACGCTACGCCCCTGTATTTGTTTGTACCCAAATATGTCCCATTTCAACGCTGTGGTGACCTTTACCTTGCAAGCTGATAAGAGACTTGGAGGACGGAATCGACCGGTTAACCGGGCAGAGCGTTGCTGTATAACTAGCTTTGCTTGAGAGCTTGAGAGCTCCTACGAACACGGCCAATGAAGCACAACTGTGACGTCGAGTAGCCCGCCAACCTTTGTGATGTAAATAGGACGGCATCATGAATGCCAGTAGTGGCCCTCCAAACCTTAGAAGAGCCATAGTATTTAATTTGTGTATAGGATGAAAAAAAAAAGAAATGAAAAAATAGCCATATATGAGCAGACTGCTTAATTTTATAACTATTTTTCAAGTCGTTTTGTTTTGTAAACTGTGAGTTAATTGGAAAAGTATTGTTGTACCATATAATAACCATTTCAGCTGTAGCCTCTGGCTAGCTGGGTAAGGCCACCTGCTTGGATATGGATTGTATATCAATAAATAACTCTACTCCAAATCCCCTGGAGAGCCGGGCACCCATGATGAGGGGTGGTGCAAACGGCAGGGGTACCAGGATGTACCTACCATGCTAAACTGACTTCAAAGCATGGTTTTCACTGTGACACAACACTCTACTGTCAGATAATTACCAGAAGATGGCGCATGTGTAGCATTCCATATTGACATTAATTCGCCAGCTGCCTTCTTTGGACTAAATCTTTGCTGAACAGAAGCTAGGAGCAAACTTCGTTAATTATTAAAACATATTGTGCTGTTTTTTTTTTTGCTTTCTCTTCCATGTTGACCAAAAACATAACTTCACGCGATGAAAATGATTTTATTGCTGCCATCTAGAGGAATTCGTGAGCTTCTTACTCTAAAAGCTGACGTGCGCTCTTCTTTCATGGCTAGTGCCCTGCCTTCCTATCGTCACTCAGTGTGACAAGCTAGCCAGTGCTACGGTGTGCGGTTGTGAGTGTAGGATGCACTCACTACGGTTACTTCTCTGATGAGCACGAGACATCGGAGGTTAGGTTAATGCGCGTTCGTGAAAATACCAGAGTGTTGGGTACCGCTATTGAAGCTGTTTTAATCATCAACTGTGTTACTTCTGAAAAATAAATAATTACCCGCTAGCCGAATGGACAACTATCAAGTCAGCTAGCCTGGTTGCTATCCTGAAGAGGACAACGAAATTCAAGAAGGAAATGTGTTAACTGGTAAATATAGCTAGCCATGTAGTTTACTAACGACGTTAACCAGTACAGCTGTCAATATATTAATGACTGATACAAGGATAAACAAATGTATTCAATTTAGTTTTTAAGCCAGTTTTTAGTCTGTGGCGCATCTGTTCCCAGCTAGCAAGAAAGCTAGCCTATGTGTATTGGGGAGCAACCCTTGCCTGCCGTGGGTAACTCATGCCACCACTAGAAAGCTTGCCCTTTCGTTCTGTCTCGTAACTGCTCTTGACAATACTTATCATCATCGCCTAAGGTTGTTTTATACGCATATATGTTCCGCTGACAGTCGTATGACAGGCAGAACATTTTTGATGGCTGGGGTATAATTTTTACAATATGAAAGCTGAAGGTGTGCTGACTGCGTTCACGGACAGCAATTTAAGGGGTCCCCACCGGTTCAGCAACTTGTCTTGTCATATCGAAACTGTTTGTGTACTTACATTTTCACAGTGTGCTGACTGTTAAGCGAGGCAATCAAAATATACTTCAAATATACAGTATATCAAAGGCAGTACAGCAGTTGGCTAACTATTTGGGACTTTGCTTTTGATCCCTCCCTCTGCTAGGAGAGTGAGACAACGGTTTCCTGTTTTCGCCCGAGTCCAGGTTGAATCCACAGTCACATCTGGATTGAGAGCACGAGCGACGTGGAGATGCAGACGTTTATGAAAGGCAAGAGAGTGGGCTATTGGCTCAGCGAGAAAAAGACTAAGAAGCTGAATTTTCAGGCGTTCGCCGACATGTGCAGGTGAGTGAAATTCCACTACACGACACCTCAAAATCTAACAATTTAATGTGGCTCTGCTCACCCCAAGTCATCAGCCAAAATTGAATGACCGACATCGCACTCACATAGTAGAAATACGTGTTTGTTGAATCAACAACAGTTTTGAGTCGACATTATTACAAACGAAGAGTTCTCATCTCATGCTAGTGTGTTTTGGACGTAGTTAAAGCCACAGAGTTTCTACACTTAGGATCTCTACCTTGTCTCTGTGATATTGAAAGCTGGCTTTGGAAGGAGTTAATTGGACTGGGATGTCCGTATGTGATGCAACAGAATCTAACCATTTGAGAGGGGTGCAGTAGGTTTGTGTGTGGGGGCAGTGTGTGTTCTGCAGCCTTAGGTGCTTCTTAGCTAACATTGGTGTGGCTTGATGTGAAACCGAGCAACTTTAATTACGAATTTTGTAATCAGGAGACTTATTGTGTTTGTGTGTTAGCAATGAGAGGTAGACAATGTCCTGTCTTATTTTGTGCGTTCCTTTGTGCTTTTCTGTATCTCTCTCCTGTAGAGTCGATGATTATATAATGTCTGGTAAAGTGGGCCAGGGATTGCTTAGGGTTTCCTTAGCAGCGAGGCTGTATGAGAACCCTGCCGGCTGATGTATCTTGTATCAACAAGCCATGGTGGCCTGTACGGTGCTGTTAACCAACCGGCTTGTACGATCTTCTCAATCCCATCGGAATCATCTAGAACGGAAAAAAAGTCAACACTGACAGTCCCAGATGACAGCGTCAGAAATAGGTTGTTGTGATAAATGTGAGATAATAGTCACTCTCTCTTCGCTGAGGCTCTCTGTCTGGACGGAGCATTATTGTTTTCAGTGCCTTGTTCCAGATGATGGGGGATTGTCACCACTGGTCAGGGATTTTCACCTTGCCAATGGGGTTGTTGACTCACAAAGCAACCTGATTGAGCCAGCGCAGATTACCATGTAATCCACAAAACATTTTTAATCTCTTCATAACTCTCCAACCAAATTATTCCCACTTGCAGAGCTGCCCAGTGGGATATAGAGGGGGTGGGGCAAGGAAGGGCAAGGGTTATTTTTGTGGTTGTGTTGTCCTGTGTGTGTGTGTGTGTGTGTGTGTGCGTGCACGCGTGCACGCGTGTGTGTGTGTGTGTGTGTGTATGAGGCTTACTGTGTGGGTCATGTTGTTTGTCTCACACAGGGCCTCATACAGGCCTACTCTCAGTTGAACCTACTTATTTCTCGGAAAACCCCAGGCTCAAAGGTTAGATTGTGTGAAAGGAAAGTATCCATAATTCTATCGAGGAACAGGATCATAAGGGAGTGTTTTGTCTCTGCTGTTCTGTCTGCCTGCTTTCTCTCCAGCGCTCTACAGCTTGGTCGTTCTGTCATCCCTCACTCACTTCTCCTTTTCTCAGACCGATTTCCCCAAATTCCCTTCCACTGTACTGCTCAAACAAAAGGTCAAGAGGAAGAGAGTACCTAATAATGAACAAGGGGGGAAAAACAGCCAAGTCACCGATACCTCTCATACAAAGGCTTGACCAGCTTCACAAGCCACGCTGTCGTCTTGGACCAGCCATCACTGGGAACCACGTAGCTGTAGAGAACTGAGGCATCTCTGTGCTACTTCTGTTGTGACATCGGTATTATAAACTTGGCTCTCCAGAACTGGTGTTACACATTAATCGCTGGCTCCTTGCTCGAGACCATGAACCGCATGTCGTGGTTTAGACATTAACAAGATAGGCTCACTGCTCACTACCTCACGGCATTGGTAGTTGGATATTAAACATCGTAGGCTAGATTATTAACACTCTTGAGCACGTTTGTGGCGCTGTTTGACGAGCTGAACTGCTGTGCTCTGCCCCCTTGAGTGGCCCAGAATGGAGTTGGCTCTGTCCTGCACAGCTGGTGCGTGTATGTACGTACGTGTGTGCAGTGTTTCCCCTACCATTATATTGGGGGCGCCCAGCCACCCCAACGGCACCCCCAACCCCCCCTGGAAGGTCAAGTTAATAAAATAAAATACAAATATATAGCACCCGATCACAAAATAAGTCATTTAAGGTTACCTTTCCTATAAAACAGGTCTATAGCTTGCTCTTTTATTAAACAAACTAAATGGCCTTATGTTATTTATCTTATTTACACGACTGCATGTCATTTCTGTCTCTACAAGCTGTAAACCTAGGGTAAACACTGTGTGTGTGTGTGTCCCTATTCATGGCACGGCACGGCACGGCACTGCCCCATCTTGGGATCTAGAAGACTTGTTTACCTTCTTGGGGAACACGATGTTGGTCTGCACCCCCTGTCTGTGGGTCCTGTGGGCTCAACAGAGCTGTTGTTACTTCCTCCTGACTCGCACGGCTAGGACACCCACACAGCAAAGATACTTCACACACACTCGCCTCTCTCCACCTTGTTCCTGGCCAACGTTAAGACGGTGTTGTTTAGTAATGCCCGTATCTAGGTGTCTCTGGATAGTACATAACCCTCTGCTTCACCCGCCTCTCTGCCTCACCCGCCTCTGCCTCACCCGCCTCTCTGCTTCACCTGCCTCACCCGCCTCTTCCTCACCCGCCTCTCTGCCTCACCTGCCTCACCCGCCTCTGCCTCACCTGTCTCTCTGCCTCACCTGACGCTCTCTGCCTCACCCGCCTCTTCCTCACCCGCCTCTCTGCTTCACCTGCCTCACCCGTCTCTTCCTCACCCGCCTCTCTGCCTCACCTGCCTCTCTGCCTCACCCGCCTCTTCCTCACCCGCCTCGCTGCTTCACCGTGTGCGGACTGCCACAATACGAGAGCAGGAGACAATCTCCATATCTGAGCTGGGGTGAAACCAAAGGCCCTATTCACAGCACATGAAACGGACCAGCTGCGGTATTAAATATCCACATTGTTGTAACGCAGTGAATGGCTGCAGTGCCGTTACCATGGGACTGTGGCCTTGCAGCCACGGGGCTATAGGTCTTGCTGGGGCGGTGTCCTTTTTGTTTCTGCGAAAGTCAATGAAAAGATGTTATGTTGTTTTAGGACTGTGTCTCAGGGCTGGCAGTTCATGTTCTGTGTTTGTCCTTGCATAAATTAAACAAAGGGCCACCAGTGTATCAGTTTCCAATCCCCCTGTTATACAACCTCTCCTGAATAGTAGATCTAGACAGGGCGAGGGGTCCTTCAACACCCTGACATCCAGACAGACTTTAGATTAGGAGATCGGGGGGGGGGGGGTGGATCTGTCACATCTGCAATCCCCAACTCTGTAAAACATGCCATCTCCCTTCCAGTTGGTGTTTTGGCCCAGGCTTCTGCGAGCTTGGTGGAAGGAGGAATATGTGATCCTGGCTGGGTCTCTCCAGGCCCTGGCAGGTTGAGGCATGCCTCCCAGACCCAGAGCTCTGCCTAGACAGTTTTCCAGAGAAGAGGAGAGCCACACCTCCAAAATACAGCCCTCCTCATTCATTCTTTCAACCTTGTCAGCCCAATCTGTTTTTACCCAACTGAAATGGCCTTTGACCTACATATGTCTGTTGTTTTAACCGCTTCGTAGCCAAAGTGTTTAGTACAGCAGCTGCACCGTCATGTCTTAGGGCTCAGCTCTGGGCTCCTTTTGTTTTGGATACTTTTGTTTGGGGTTCTTGAACACAAACCGAGGAAGCTATGAGATGGCCGGGTCCATTATCTGTTGACGGCGCGAGCTTGGGAGCATTGTGGTTTACTACGTTAGAGCAGCTGGAAATCTCCTACACAAATGCCACAGAGGACTGGGCTCTTGGAGTGGGCTGCTGGTTGCCAAGCAACCCCTTTTTTTTTTCTTTTTTTTTTTTTAACCCTATGCAACAACAAAAAAATCCCATGCGCTGTCTTTTGAAAAGTAAGACATTCCTCAAATATCACTTTGGCCGAGTCTCTCACAGGGTAAGCTTGGTCTGCCATTACTGAATTCTCTTTTCTTGAATGCTCGTTTTTTCTAAAATTCCCAAGGTGGGGTAGTATATTGCGCTGTGAGAAAGATGGAACAACATGAATTAAAATCATTGTACACACAGAAAAACGTTCTATCTTTGTTGTCCTTGCCAGCTATCAACCGGTCTGACCTTTCAAACTGACATGACCTTTGTGAATGTACTGTATGTCAAATTCCTCTGGTGAGCGGCAGCCATTTTGGTTTCACTACTGACAAGTTTGGCCTTAGCGCATCTAGGTTTTAGCATTCATTAAGCTGTGGTTTTCCAGAGAATGGATGCGTTTTCATTGTTTTTGTGTCTTTTCTCTCTTTCAGGAAAAGGGGGATCGAGGTGGTCCAGGTGAGTCAATCCTATGATTTGAACGCACTCATTCAAAGTTTTGTTTTGGGGGGAAAAAAGAAAGACAAAGATTTTAGTGCCAGCGGAAGAGCAAGATGTTAGAACGTGATGGATGATAATCCCTTTTCCCTCGTCCGCCTGGCCTCCCCTTCCTCTCTCCATTCATCCAGTCAGACTGGACCAGCTCTGCATGCCCCCCCCCCCCCCACCACCACCACTCCCCCACCCCCTCCATATTTATCTCCAGGCAGAGAGAGAGACTGTCTATTTAGAGGTCAGGCTTTGTTGACACTCCCTATTCCCAGATATTTCACAGATATTCTACTGTAAACTCAGAGGTATCGAGTGGGGAACATATGTCCTCTGTACCCGCTAGATGGCTTACTCACAAAGAGACATGCCAGGCCCCTGCATGTCTCTAAGCACCACCAATCACAGGCCCCTGCGTGTCTGTAAGCATCACCAATCACAGGCCCCTGCATGTCTGTAAGCACCACCAATCACAGGCCCCTGCATGTCTGTAAGCACCACCAATCACAGGCCCCTGCATGTCTGTAAGCACCACCAATCACAGGCTTCCTGTGGAATCTGAAGAAGAAGAAACATTTATTTGTCATGTAGTAGTCACACACACACGCAGAAGTGTCCACCAGTTTTCCTCAGCTGTCTGTCCTTCCAGCTGTCTGTCCTTCCAGCTGTCTGTCCTCCCTGCTGTCTGTCCTCCCAGCTGTCTGTCCTCACAGCTGTCTGTCCTCCCTGCTGTCTGTCCTCCCTGCTGTCTGTCCTCCCTGCTGTCTGTCCTCCCAGCTGTCTGTCCTCCCAGCTGTCTGTCCTCCCTGCTGTCTGTCCTCCCTGCTGTCTGTCCTCCCTGCTGTCTGTCCTCCCAGCTGTCTGTCCTCCCTGCTGTCTGTCCTCCCTGCTGTCTGTCCTCCCTGCTGTCTGTCCTCACAACTGTCTGTCCTCCCTGCTGGTCCTAAATCTTGCCTCATGCCTGTCCATTTGGCAGACGCTTTTATCAAAGTCTGGTACAGAGGGGGATTTGAACCTACGACCTCTTGTTCTGTAGTCAAAAGCTCTAACCAGCCACTGAGAGAAATCTATATATATATATATATATATATCCTGTATGTCACGTCTGCGATGCTTCTGAACAGGGTCACAGATCGTCACCTAGCTCAAGCACTCTCACACATCGTAAACCACAGTGTTTTCTGTGGAGGAAGAAGAAGTTGTGGGCTTCAAAAAAAGTTATCCCTTCACTGCTTCTCCTCCAGAGCTCTTTTTCTATGCAGTCTTTTGTACTCTTTCAAATGCCTTTTTTTTCCTGGAGATACCTCCAGCACACACACACACACACACACACACACACACACACGCATGTCCTGGGACTAGCCCCAGAGTGAGGAGGGCTTTGTTTCTGAGGACACACTCAGCCTTCCGATTGGCACCCACACCCTGTTCCCAGCCTTGTCCTCCCCACACACACACACACACACACAATTTGGTCTACCTCTGTCCTCATGCAGAAGGCCACAACCCCCTGAGCATTTTTGGGTGGGGGTGGAGGGTGGACTGGGCTGTCAGTGCCAATTGAGGGGCTACAATACAGAAGGACACCTGCAGTGTTTGTTTTGAATGTGCTGCCTCGGGAAACTGTCTGGAAGGTGAGCCCGGTGCCATGCAGTTGCCCCTGTGGCACCACCACCCCCACTGGGCAGACAATGGCAGCCATTGTCATGCCCTGATGTGGTTATGTAAGTCCATGTATAAAGCTGTCAAGCCCTCTTTAAATGAAGGAAAGACATGTTGTGTCTAAGGGAGAGGAAATGGAGTGACCAGGATTGAGGGAGAGGGAAATGGAGTGACCAGGATTGAGGGAGAGGGAAATGGAGTGACCAGGATTGAGGGAGAGGGAAATGGAGTGACCAGGATTGAGGGAGAGGGAAATGGAGTGACCAGGATTGAGGGAGAGGGAAATGGAGTGACCAGGATTGAGGGAGAGGGAAATGGAGTGACCAGGATTGAGGGAGAGGGAAATGGAGTGACCAGGATTGAGGGAGAGGGAAATGGAGTGACCAGGATTGAGGGAGAGGGAAATGGAGTGACCAGGATTGAGGGAGAGGGAAATGGAGTGACCAGGATTGAGGGAGAGGGAAATGGAGTGACCAGGATTGAGGGAGAGGGAAATGGAGTGACCAGGATTGAGGGAGAGGGAAATGGAGTGACCAGGATTGAGGGAGAGGGAAATGGAGTGACCAGGATTGAGGGAGAGGGAAATGTCGAGGGTGGGGGGGGGGGTTACCACTTAGGCTGGGTCCCGGGTTCGAATCCAGCCTGCGCTCTTTTCTGCATGTCTTCCCCTCACTCTGTCCTTGCCTTTCCTGTCACACTTCACTTACAAACTGTCCAATAAAGTATTGAAAAATTCCCAAAAGGGTTTGTCATAAAAATGAAAATAAAAACATAGAAAAGGGGTTCTTCTACAGGACAGTGGTCACTCTTCCTCTACAGCTGGGTCTCACTAGGTTTTAAATGTGAGGTAGAAGGTTGTATCTCAACAAGGTTAACTCTACACTCATGTCCTGTCTGCCCCAGATAGACTTCAGACACTCAGCCTTCACTTGCGTCCTACACATCTGTTAACGAGGCAACCTTGCAGATAACAGCACAGCACTGTTTCCTGAGAATGATGCCTCGCTGGTGAAAAAGCTCCGCTATCAGCGGGTCATATCAGAGATGTGGAAATGAGAAGAGGATGTTATTTTTTTTGACTCAGCAAAATGAAAAGAAAAAAAAATCCCCACCCCCCCTAATCAATTTTGTCCGAACACTGTTTCTGTCTTTTCCAAAACCCATAAAAATCTGCTGAAACTTTTTGGCATCACATGCCGCCTATTAAGTAGAAAATAAATGACGAGAAAATAATGAATGAATTGAGATTTCGTAAACATTAACTTCTTTGCGTGGGTCAAATGAACTGTACCCTCTGGCCAATGTTCAGTAATGTCCAGTGTTTATGACGCGAGGGCCAAAGGTTTGCATCCTCCGAAGGCCTTGCCTGTTATTCTGACATCACCCAGTCTTAAGAGACCTATGCTAATTCAGGCATCCCTTGGGGAACTTTTCATATTTCCAGTTTTAGTGTGGGAAAATGCCCTTCATAAAAACAAGGTTGAGGACATTCTGGATGGGCAGGTTCTCTTTCGAATTCCTTCATCAGAGTCTTGATCCGTAAAATTATTTTTTTCATTTTGTTCTCCTCTGTGCATTCACTCTCTGCCATCATGCTCATTTTCTCCTTCCAAGCATCTTCTCTAAGCTCATTGATATCGACCTCCTTTACCCCAAGCTTGTGGTTTTGAGCACGGGTCAGATCTCCATACATCAGTCTGTCTGTACCACAGCGCTGATGACATTAGCCCATCAGCCTGTTTGGGGGAAGCCAGTGTTCTCTCCCAGCAAGTGGAGCCCATCAAGGCAAATGGCCCATAACTTGCTGCTGTTCAGGGAAAGTTATTGAGCTTTATCATATGTTGAGTGCTGGGGAATTTAAAGTTCATTTCCTGGTTGTTACTATATCTCTCCCACTGATTGGTTCTGTTGAAGGTCACAGAGTTCAGGTCCAGAGCTCCATGTTTACCCTGCAGCTTGTCCTGAGTGCTGGCTTGCCAAGGGCAGCTTTGCCATCTTATTGAATACTCTCTGGATGTTGATTGGAAACATTATTCAAGACAGACTTCCAAGCTTACAGATTTCAAGGTTTCCTATCTTGATTATTGCTGTTACTGTCCTCACAGCAAAGTGTGTTTAAAGACTCGGTTCTAAAACTTTCCAAGACTCAAATATATATAAATAGCTGTGTGTGGGTGTGTATATATATATATATATAAAACATTCTCTGCACATTTTCCAAAGGTATAAAGGAATTTCCATGTAGAATTGTAATCTTTTTATTTAGTAATTAATATTACTTGAAGGCACCAGTCTTTGTTGTACAAAATGCACACTTAAGACCCTTTGTTTACCAATATGATTCATGCATAATGAGAAAGGTAGCTTGTCTTATCCATATTTAATAAGCAAAACACATGAACATTGTATTACATCAGTTCAGAGAGGATGAGTTAACTGTGTTCCATCTCCTAGGTGTCTCCTCTCCACAAGCTCCTAATGGCTTTTAGTTCAGTTGCTCACAATTTCGTCTTCATAAAAAAAAAAATATTGTGGGGAATCTAATTACAATGTTCTGATTGTGCTAAGTGAGAGAGATTAAATCTACAGTATCTATATCTATGCTGGGAAGATTCTTCTGTGTCTGTCTGAGCTGATATGACCCTGCCCTACCCTTCCATCAGCCCTCCCCAGGGGCTGACTAGGAGGAAAGCGTGTGTGGAAGTTAGCGTGAGAGGAGGTAGCAACAGACTCTCAGATGACGGAGCAGCACAACATACCTCTCTCTCTCTCTTCCTCCCCCCCACTCTCTCCCTCCCTCTCTTGCTCTCTCTGTCTTCATCCCTCCCTCCCAGGCTTGAGAGGTGGTCACTGGGGCATAGTCTCAGCAGCTGTCGTCCTCGCTCCACCCTCCTGCTCATCCTCGTTCCACCCTCGCTCATCCCCCCCCCCCTCCTCGCTCCACCCTCCTGCTCATCTGAACACAGACGTGTATTCAGCCTCACAAAGCCCTGTCTGGGTTAGAGACGCTCTGTTGTGATCGGCCGTGCGATGCAGCTACCCTGGAGCCAGTTCTCCCAGTGTCGACGTACCAAGGGGAGCAGCTCTAATTACCCCGCAGGCTCCAGGGAGGAGACTGAGGAACTGGCTTAATTAGATCCCAACTTGGCCCTCAACTCCAGGTGGTGGGAGTCAGGCTGATATGCCTATTTGCTTCCTCCTCCTGGTGCCCCTGTATGTGCGCCCCGGTCAGGCTGGGTGTCAGATGCCAGGATGCATCCTGGATGAATCATTCATCACAAAGTCTGTCTGCACTTGCTGTCTCTGTCTGGACAGCCTGCCGGGACTGGCGGCCCGGGAGGGGGGGCGTGCCAGGTGAGGCTGCAGGGCGGATGTAGTTCACGGTGTTTCACGGCGCATCTACCACGATGACACATCTCAAAGGAACCCAGCGCTGTTTCTGTTTTCCACATGTTTCTGGGACAGCTTTTTGTGTGTTTTTTAAGGTCTGAGATGGAACTTTGTTCGTGAGACTGTAGGGACTGTGAGCACGTTGTTGGGTGATCAGATTCGGCTCACGAGGATCTCCCCAGGGGGCGTCAGTCATCATGTCCCTCAGCAGAGCAAGCTGTTGCCCCTGACCCCTGTTCTCCCTGCAGGACCCCTGTTTTCCCTGCACGACTCTGGGTTCGCTATCACTGTGGCCCTCTAGCACCACCACTAGCGGTTCCCACGGGGACCTCAAAAGACGTCACTCGCCCCTAGTCCTGGCCCCAGCCCCAGCTCTAGGCCAGACTCCAGCCCCAGCTCTAGGCCAGACTCCAGCCCCAGATCCAGAACTCTAATGCTCAAACTCTACATCTAACTGAGTGTGATAATGTTGTTATTAGATTTAAAATCTATTATTTTTTGCTTTTCTTATGCATATACATGTCTTGGGACTGTATATGACACATTATTTTAAGAAATCCTATGAAGTGACATTTTCTTACCGCACTGGCAGACAAATGGACTTGCGTTAAGCATTAGCAAGCTCATAACTAATAATGTTGCTCTTAAATTCGATAGGGCGTTTTTGCAGTGTATCTAGCTACCCAGGCCTTTCTACTTATAGCATCCAAGCATAGCGTCAACGACAGCCCAGCTGTGGAGCCACACAGGTGTGTGTTAACGCTGGGGCAGAGTCGCCCTGGTTGCGGGTTGTGTGCTGTGACAGGCCAGGCGTGGGCGGGTGTGATGAGGTCCTGGTGAGTGTTGACTCAGCAGGCTGCTGTTGAACTGGGATGCCAGGCTGTGGCCCTCTGTGTTGTATAAGCAGGAGATTAAGAGCCATGCCTCAGTGGTGCTCAGTCAGAAGCTCACTGCCCCACAGTCCTAGCCCCAGCCCCTAGCTCCAGGCCTGGCCTCAGCCCCTAGCTCCAGGCCTAGCCCTAGCCCCAGCTCCAGGCCTAGCCCCAGCCCCTAGCTCCAGGCCTAGCCTCAGCCCCTAGCTCCAGGCCTAGTCCTAGCCTCAGCCCCTAGCTCCAGGCCTAGTCCTAGCCTCAGCCCCTAGCTCCAGAACTAGTCCTAGCCTCAGCCCCTAGCTCTAGTCCTAGCCCCAGCCTCTAGTCCTAGCCCCAGCCCCTAGCTCCAGACCTAGTCCTAGCCACAGCCCCTAGTCCTAGCCCCAGCCCCTAGGTCTAGTCCTAGCCCCTAGCTCTAGTCCTAGCCCCAGCTGGGTGTATTACTGCCTGCTTGTCAGGGGGGCATCCCCAATTGCGTTGACTGTGTTAAGGTCGCTATGTGTGTCATCTCACCTTCACAACCCAGTAGTGCTTCTCTTTAGCTGTGTGCCTATGACGTCATGCCTTCTGTGTGCGTGTGTGTCTACTGTGTGGGGTGTGACGGACATCACAGCAGGACATGCTGGCTCACAGGGCCTTTTACAATGTTATTCAACCCTGTTAAGCTGAACGCCTCTTAAAGGCAACTGGAGCGATGAGCGACTGGAGCTGAAAGGGGCAGAACAAGAGCTGGAGGAGAGGCTTTGAGTCAGAGGCTGCAGGGAGAGAGGCTGCAGGGATGGAGGCTGCGGGGAGAGAGGCTGTGAGTCAGAGGCTACGGGGAGAGAGGCTGCAGGGATGGAGGCTGCGGGGAGAGAGGCTGTGAGTCAGAGGCTGCGGGGAGAGAGGCTGCAGGGATGGAGGCTGCGGGGAGAGAGGCTGTGAGTCAGAGGCTGCGGGGAGAGAGGCTGCAGGGATGGAGTCTGCGGGGAGAGAGGCTGCGGGGAGAGAGGCTGTGAGTCAGAGGCTGCGGGGAGAGAGGCTGCAGGGATGGAGTCTGCGGGGAGAGAGTCTGCGGGGAGAGAGGCTGCGGGGAGAGAGGCTGCGGGGAGACAGGCTGCGGGGAGACAGGCTGCGGGGAGACAGGCTGCGGGGAGAGAGGCTGCAGGGAGACAGGCTGCGGGGAGAGAGGCTGCGAGGAGAGAGGCTGCGGGGAGAGAGGCTGCGGGGAGAGAGGCTGCGGGGAGAGAGGCTGCGGGGAGAGAGGCTGCGGGGAGAGTGGAGAGAGGCTGCGGGGAGAGAGGCTGCGGGGAGAGAGGCTGCGGGGAGAGAGGCTGCGGGGAGAGTGGCTGCGGGGAGAGAGGCTGCGGGGAGAGAGGCTGCGGGGAGAGAGGCTGCGGGGAGAGAGGCTGCGGGGAGAGAGGCTGCGGGGAGAGAGGGGAAACAAAGGGACTGGCAGAGGGGACACAGAGGAAGAAGAAATCCAAGTAATTACAGCAGATAATGAGCTCCTAAACCCAACCCTGTTTTGACAGGAACACCCAAGCTTTGCCGTGTTTGGGAAAGACCAGCATACCTCTTGTGCATATCTGTCTGACATAGTTCAAGAGATCCAGATCTCATCCTAACAACCAAAGCAAATATTGACTGGACGGTTAACCGCCACCGACACAGATGAGAGATATTGGTTAAAAAGGCTTTTAACCAATTGTTGAGATCACTTATTCTTCCGGCCCTGCATCAAGTCTTATTCACACGTGAACTTCCATCTACAGTAGTTGGAAATGCCTTCAGCAGGGACAGACCAAGTGTACAGTAGAGGAATAGGTCACCTATACGTCACATCTCTCAATCATTACCCAGACCAGCACTTACTGTACCACACCTTCAACCCTAAGAGAAGATTAACTTGTAAGGCCTTGACTCACTGGACAGACACTGCTCATGTCTAAACCACGCTGATGGTCAAGGTGTGTGTGCTGATGACGAGCATAGAAGGACTATGTAGCCTGAACATGGCTAACTCTTAGTAGCGCTTTGAAAAATAGCATTTACTGGAGATGATTCCCTGTCTGATACGGCTAATGAATGTTGGTCGTCCAGACTAATGATTCTCATTACACTTTCCTGCTTCCCAAGACCCTGTTTCACCTCCTGATTGGTGCACATCACACCTGCGGAACCCAATGTCACTGTAGTAAGCCAGGACTAATTCTGCTTTATTGCTCTTGTAAAAGTAATCTAAGCTTTATTAAAAAGCCCTGCATATCGTGTAGCATGATGATGTTCCCTAATAAGCTCTGTGGTAATGTCATCCTGTGCTTGGTTAGAGATGAGGAAGAAGTGTGCTTGATGCTGATTGGTCCCTGCTATTATGCTGTGAGACAAAGCTGGCCTCAGTCTAGCTTGTTGTTTTTAGTTTTTTTTGTGCTGATCTCTGCGTCTCAGAATAGCCCCCCGACTGTCAGAGGGCCTTTCTTCAATTAAGAAATGCCTGGATGCTCGGCTGGAGACCAGCCTGCTGAGGGCTACACACACACACTCACAGACACAGACACACACACACACAGGCCCAAACACTGCAAGTCTGAATCACAAACTGTGAGAAGAATCGAACACACTTATGAATGTACTCACACACACACACACACATCACAGTGGATCCATTCAGCCCTCATCACAATGGAGGCTTCTTGTCATGTACTCTAGCAAGAAGAGTCACTATTGTGCCCCCCGAAGCTTGTCTCCGTTTATAACTGTGTGTGTGTGTGTCAGTCCCACTGTGGCCCCCTTAGCACCAGCCCAGACAGGAGAACTGTGCACTGCCAGCTACAGCTACCAAACCCCAGGGTGGAGATACATCAGCTACCAAACCCCAGGGTGGAGATACGCCGGCTAAAACAAACCCTGTCCTCCACCCACAGTGACCCACCATCCCTCATGTCGGATGTGAGCTGTCAGCTGTGCCACCGTGTTGTAGCTGTACGGTGCACGTAGCCTGTTGAAGCCAGGTCACACCGCCCAAACTAACACCAACAAACAACAGTTGTTGGGTTGTGTTGGGTCTGTGTGATGTGGCTGTTGGTGTTTGTTAGGGCAGTGTGAAAAATCAGTTCTCTCCAAACATTTTAAAACCCAACAGCCAACAGTAGAATGTTTGGAGTTTGTTTGACATTGTTGGGGGGACGATTTGTGTGAACTGTTCTGATTCTGATTCTGTTAGTCTGCGACCTCTGACCTGTGTCCTGTGACCCTGTGCCCCCAGCTGGACCTGAGCCTGCCCCTGGAGGAGCAGGGCCCTCTGGACGTCATCATCCACAAGCTGACAGACCTCATCCTGGAGGCGGACCAGAACGACATGCAGGCTGTCCTGCTGGTGCAGAGAGTACAGGTGACACACACACACAGTCACACTGACACACACACAGTCACACTGACACACACACACACAGTCACACTGACACACACACACACACACCGTCACACACATACAGGCACACCTCAAACACACATACAGTCACACACACGGCCACTTGCTGTCACACACACACACAGTCAGACACTGCCTCAGCCAACAGAGAGCAGAATGAGTTCATGCCGGGGAAGAAGCCCAGTGTAATCTGTCCCAGTCACCAGAGCAGCGCTGCTAACTGACGCTCCAGGACTCGGAGCGTGACTAATGGTGATAGGCTCACGGCCGTCACTGGAGGTTTGTCTTGCTGTGCTGTCCTCGGGGGAAACTTGTCATGTATTTCTGTATCTCCCAAGTACAACGAGTGGCTTGTTTTTTGCGGTCGTGTCACACTGCAAATGGCTCGGTACTGAAGTGTGCGTGTGTGTGTGTTCCTTTGCAAAAAAGATCTGGCAGGTATTTGAGAAGGTGTGATACACATCTCATTCCATCAGCATTATATTGTCCTCCCTCTTTCTGCCTTCACCCACCCTCTCTTTTTTCCTCCCCTCCCTCCCCCTTTCCTCCCCTCCCTCCCTCCTCCCTGGGTGAGTCAGAGGGCTCTGCTGTTACCGTGTAACGAGTCACTCCATCCTGCAGCCGGCTGCCAGTTTACAAAGAGGAGAGGGGGAGAGGAGGAGAGGGGGAGAGGAGGAGAGGGGGAGAGGAGGAGAGGGGGAGAGGGGGAGGGGGAGAGGGGAGGGGGATCCAGTGATGAACAAAGTGAAATTATCTCCACTTCCATTTCTGATCCGTTAATATTTACATTTCACAGCAGTGCCAGCCCCAGTCTCCTGGTGGTTTGAGTTAAAGTAGAGCAGCAGTCTGTAAGAGCAGCAGTCTGTAAGAGCAGCAGTCTGTAAGAGCAGCAGTCTGTAAGAGCAGCAGTCTGTAAGAGCAGCAGTCTGTGAGAGCAGCAGTCTGTGAGAGCAGCAGTCTGTGAGAGCAGCAGTCTGTGAGAGCAGCAGTCTGTAGGAGCAGCAGTCTGAGTCGAGGGTGTACTGGTCTGGTGTTTGTGATGACATGGAGAGCTGAAAAGGCTGCTGGCTGGAACTCACTTCCCTCCTTGTGATTCCTGCCGTGACTCAGCGCCCCTGGCGAGGCCCTCCCTGTTTGGAGCTAGCTCTGTCCCCAGCAACGCCACACAGAGCTGCAGAAGGAGCTAGCTCTCTCCCCAGCAACGCCACACAGAGCTGCAGAAGGAGCTAGAAAGGTCTCACAGAGCAACGTTCAGAGCCGGCAGGAAGCCTTCCTCTCAGTCAGACTACAGTTGAACCTTGACCCTCACAAGAAACACCTCGCGGAGAGCAGCAGTCATTCTGTTACTGCCATGGAAACGGCTTTTATGATCCCAACTGTCACCACATCCTGTTGTTTGGGAGGTCGAGTCTGCAGGCTTCAGGCACACACATTAACTGTCAGTGTGTAACCAACAGTAGGAAGCCTGTTTGTTATTATTTAGTCAGACGACCTTTGCAATAAATACCAGTTGTTTTACCTGTGGAACAGTACACTGCTGTGTAATGTGGGTTTAGGTAAATTCACCTGAAAGGGGAACTGTCATAGCCGCAGCTTTGCAGGAGTGTGAGTTTTATCACAACTCATAAACCAACGCTCCAGCTTTATGATCGTGAGTACAGCTCTGTCGTCAACGTGACGGACCGTGAACATGTTGGTAAACATCCCATTCTGTTTGACTCGCTTTCCCAGCAGCCTCCTAGAAATAGAAGTCCTGTTGGTGATGGCCCAAACAGCGCGTGCCCTTGTGAACCACTGGAAGATGAGTTCATTTCTTGATGCCGGCTTGCTTGTCTTACGTAAGCACACTGCTGTTTGGATCAGGACTGCTACTGTGCAGATGGATGTTAAGACCCAAGGATTGGAATGTGTGCGTACACGAGTGCGTGTGTCTAGCTTGGCGTGTTTGCTGCCTGTGTGTGTGTGTGTGTGTTCAGAGGCAGATGAGATGCTCTGGTTGGCTCTCTGAGCTGCTGGGAGACAAGATGACTGACTGCAGGAAGGGACCGGATGAGGCTGACAGAGGAAACTATAAGAGGAGGAGGAGGAGGACTGGGCCGAGAGGGAAAGGAGGAAGAGGAGGGGGAAGGAGATGAACTGTAGAGCTGGAGGAGGAGGAGGAGGAAGGGAGAGGGAGCAGAGCTGGAGGAGGGGAGGATGGAGGCGTGTATGGAGAGATGGGGGGGTGGTTACATAAAGCATGGAGCCTTGTGGACGTCCTGCAGGCCACGCAGGGGGAGGGTGATGTAACCCAGCAGGCCTGCGTGCATCACACACACTCACACACACACTCACACACACACGCGTATAGCGGGGGATCAAAACCGACACAAGATGCTAAATATAGCGTGGGTGCGGGATCAGAAATGACAGCTTTGTCACGTATGCAGAGTGACTCATGGAAGTGTGTGTTTCAGGACTACATCGAGGCCCACCCTGAGACCATAGTTCTGGACCCTCTACCAGCCATCAGGACCCTGCTGGACCGCTGCAAGTCCTATCAGCTCATCCACAGGATAGAGGACTGCATGCAAGGTAGCTACCCACACACACACTCGTTCTCTCACGTACTCACACACCTGCACTCTCTCTAACACACACACACTTACTCTCTCTCTCTAACACACACACGTACAGTTTTGTCTGTCCAGTCTCACCAGAGCCGGTAGTGCTGCTTTCCACGTCCCCCTCCGATGAGTCATGTGACTGTGTGCTTCCTAAAAGGTGTTTTATGTAGCAGTAGAGCATAATCCTTTAACTCTCCTCCCCCCTGTGTGACAGCAGCCCGGCTCTGCTCTGGGTGAACCCTGGGTGAACCCTGGGTGAACCTGCCCCAGCCTGCTCTCTCTCTCTCTCTGGGCCGATGTTATAAGTTAGCCCGGCCTGTCACCAGCATGCCAACAGCGCTCAGCCCACAGCTCAGCCCATAGCTCACTGGGGACACACAGTCACCGGGGGCTGGCTGGAGACCAGACCAGACTAGAGGAGACCAGACCAGACTAGAGGAGACCAGACCAGACTAGAGGAGACCAGACCAGACTAGAGGAGACCAGACCAGACTAGAGGAGACCAGACCAGACTAGAGGAGACCAGACCAGACTAGAGGAGACCAGACCAGACTAGAGGAGACCAGACTAGAGGAGACCAGACCAGACTAGAGGAGACCAGACTAGAGGAGACCAGACCAGACTAGAGGAGACCAGACCAGACTAGAGGAGACCAGACCAGACTAGAGGATAACAGACCAGATCAGACTAGAGGAGACCAGATCAGACTAGAGGAGACCAGATCAGACTAGAGGAGACCAGACCAGATCAGACTAGAGGAGACCAGACCAGATCAGACTAGAGGAGACCAGACCAGATCAGACTAGAGGAGACCAGACCAGACTAGAGGAGACCAGACCACATCAGACTAGAGGAGACCAGACCACATCAGACTAGAGGAGACCAGACCAGATCAGACTAGAGGAGACCAGACCAGACTAGAGGAGACCAGACCAGATCAGACTAGAGGAGACCACACCAGATCAGACTAGAGGAGACCAGATCAGACTAGAGGAGACCAGACCAGACCAGAATAGAGGAGACCAGACCAGACTAGAGTGCTGAAGTGCTGTCAGAACAGGGTTCCTAAAATACAACTCACAAAATGATGTTTTCCTCCCAAACAGCCGTGAGGATGGTTCTGCAGTAAAGGGAACTGTGTTGAGTGACATGTGCTCCAGCAGCAGTGTGTTCACCTGTGTGCAGATCGCTCTACAATTGTGATTAGAAAAGGGACTTTCGAAAAAGGATGTGATGCTTTTGGTTCTAGATTTCTGTTATGAGTCGCTTTCTGTTGCTTTACATAAACAATAGGTTCATATTAGTTCAGGTACCTTGTGTGTTCTCACGCGTACAGCATCTGGTTCACACAGTGAAGTGTAAACTGAGGGAGTCAGATGGCTGAGCGGTTAGGGGGTCGGGATATTAATCAGAAGGTTGTTCGTTCGATTCCCGGCTGTGCCAAATTACATTGGGAAAGGCACTTCACCCTACTTGCCTCGGGGGAATGTCCCTGTACTTACTGTAAGTCGCTCTGGATAAGAGCGTCTGCTAAATGACTACATGTGTAGTGGGGGCTGAAATAAGCTCCTGGTGTCTTCACTCACCAACAAGATCTCGGGGACAGGGAAAGCTGAGGGGTGGAGGGGTTAGGAGGGAGGCCAGGAAATGGAGGTTAGGAGAGGGAGGGAGGCCAGGGGGAAGGAGGCTAGGAGGGGGGACAGGGGAGTCCAAGGCCCTGGTCTCTCTGACTCAGTCACTTCCTCATCCTAATCAGGTGACCATGGAAACCTGCTGCAGCCCTGGCTGTCAAGGCAACCCTGGACCACAGGCTGCACATAGCCTGCCTTGGCCAGGGACTCCGAGTGGCTCAGAATAGCTCTCAATAGGAGGAAACACTATCTGTGTTTGTTTTGGATAAACCAACCTCACTTGACCCTGTTCAACCATCTCCAGCGAGGTTCCTGATGTTGAAGCTGTGGAAGTGGGTGGTCAGATGTCAGATGGCTGAGCGGTTAGGGAGTCGGGCTATTAATCAGAAGGTTGTTGGTTCGATACCCGCCGTGCAAAATGACGTTGTGTCCTTGGGCAAGGCACTTCACCCTACTTGCCTCGGGGAGAATGTCCCTGTACTTACTGTAAGTCGCTCTGGATAAGAGCGTCTGCTAAATGACTAAATGTAAGTGCTCTATGACAGGCTGCTGTCTGTCTGAGACACATCTGAACTCTCCAGCTCTGTCCAACTTCCTGCTTCCTGTCTGGTCCCGAGCAGGAGAGCTGTTTACACAAGTGGAAAGGGTCGACTGGTCTCTGTTTATAAGTTACCCGGAGATGTTCCACTGTGTTTTTGAAGACGGCAACCGTCGTCAAGCTCTGTAAAGTGAAGTATCTCTTTCTCGGTCTCCGCAGCGCAGTATCCCTTTACACTTCAAAAGGGCATGGGCGCTCTTAAATAAAGAGAGAGAGATTTCGTGCAGTCAAACTGAAACAGTATATGTAAGGAGACAATGTTGAGGGTTTCATTGCGGTTTTAACGAGTGTTTGGGACTCCACTCTCCCATAAATCCCAAAGTTCAAGCCGGACAGAACAGAACAAAGACACTGTGTGTGTGAGACTTACAAAACAATAACAGTGTGACTTACTGTCGCTAGTGATCAATATTGGAGTGAAAACCAGGCCAGGGAAGTGCTCGACACACTGCAGCACATCCCTCAGCCAGGCCTAGGACAGCCAGCGTCACCCAGAGAGAAGACGATGGATCAGCTCTCTAACGTGATAACGGTCAGTTCTCCTCCCTCGTGCACCTGCTGTCTGAACAATGGAAGCAGGAAACGAGATGACTCCACGTCGGCGGCTACAGATTAGTCTTTGTGAGAAACCAGAGCTAATTCTTGTTTTTAATTCATCATTTATCCTTATAATTGAGCCATAAGCCTCTTAGTGGAGGATGCTGAGAGTGATGAGGAGGAGTCAGGGCTCCCCTTCCTGCAGGGGGCTGTGGACCCACGGCCCGGGTGCAAACACCACCAGTCTTGTTTAGCTTTTTATGGTGGTGGAGCTGCTGGCTCCTGGGGCCAAACTGGACCCAGGGAAATCCCTCCACACACACACACACTTGCACACATACACACTTGCACACACCTACACACACCCCTCTCTTTCTCCGGACCCTTACTGTCAACTATCAACCTGGGCCATTTAGTAGAAAGATCAAAGTCCCATCAGGACAACATCACTTAAGGGATTTGTTTGTCTGTACTTTAAACCGCAAGACATCTGTGTACCTGGAACATCTGCAGGTTGGGCCAGCAGGAGCAGGTTGGGCCGTGATGGATGGATCCTGCTGGCTTCTCACCTCTCCTTCCTCCCTCGCCCACTGTGTCAACACTGAGAACCACACCGCTGACACAGACCCAAACAGAAGCTCTTCTCAAGTCCTGGCTTATATTCAGGCCTTTTCACCGCCGTCACGAAGAGTAATGGAATCAGCCGCTAAAGTTGGTTTGGCTGCCGCTGATTCATGGCTTCTGTTTAGTAAGAAGTCTTTTGGTTTGGTTGGGGTGCTGTCCTGTCCTTGTCTTCCTTGCTGGCTGAGGTCTAGCTGTGGATCTGAAGGCTGCTATTGGCTGAGCAGCGAGACCGGCCAAACAGGAAGCTCTCGTTCTGAGCCCTGGTGACCCGGGCAGGCTTCCTCCAATCACGTCTCGTCTCCTGAGTCAGCTGCTCGTGGCCTGGGCTTTCACTCCTCCCCGGTCAGGAGTAGAGCTATTCATCTGCGGGGTGGAGGTGGTCTGGGTGGAGCGACATCGGGGTCATCCATGACCAGAGTGGCTCCGGAGTCTCACTAGGCCTGCAGTCTGTCGCTGGGAGATTCTCATGACTTCAGCTGCTCTCTGGGAGCCGGTTAAACAAGCCCATGTCTCTGTTGTGGTCTTAGCCCGTTTTTCTTTTCTTTTTTTTTTTTTTTTTAGCAATTTCTTCGAGCTTGGCTTAGCTCTCTGATTTCCTGTGGCGATATCTGTCGCGGCCTTATCTCAGCTCAGAGAACAGGAGGCTTCCAGAGTCCCGAGTATGAATCCAGGCCTGGTCTGGAGAACACAGAAGGTGTCTAAGCCGGGGTGTCGTATCTGCAGGATGTTAGGCTGCCACTTCCTCAGGTGGCACAGCCCGGACCAGAGACGGACCAGACAGGATATGCACAGGATATGATGTCACACTTGCTAAACAAGGCCGATCAGACAGGTGGGAAAGAATGAGGGCCTCTGGGACTTGTGTGTGTGACGTGGGGTTCTTAGTCGTGTCATGTCCGACTGCCGTGTCAGTTAATGGTGTTTGTACTGTCAGATGAGGTCAGATGGCTGAGCGGTTATGGAATCGGGCTACCAATCAGAAGGTTGCCGGTTCCGTGCAAAATGACCTTGTGTCCTTGGGCAAGTACAGGGAATGTCCCTGTACTTACTGTAAGTCGCTCTGGATAAGAGCGTCTGCTAAATGACTTAATGTACTGTGGTTCTTTTGAGTCTGTAGGTGTAAGAGCCCTTTTTTGTGTATCTGAGGTGTCGCTGGCTGCGTGTCTGTGTTTAGTCACGTTTCCTTGTGTACGGTTGAGGCAGAGGGGACCTGTTTGGAAGCTTCCTGGTTTGTTTGTTTGTTTGGAGGACATGATGGTGCTTCTCCCAGGCGACCTCGTGTGTTCTCTGTGCTCTGCGATCGTTTCGTAAGCCTGCCCCCGGGGTAAAAGACAAGCACCCTCCCTGTCTCTTTGACTCACACGCACACACAGTGTTTGTGTGTGGATGCGTGCGTGTGTGTGTGTGCGCGTGGGATTCTGTGTGTGTGCACAGATCAGTAGATCAGATGACCTATCGCTTTCGTCAGCAGGTCACGTTGAGACGTTGTTTGTTTGTAGATGTTATTTGAAGTGGACCTGCACCTCCTGCTTGCTGCTCGCCCCAGAGCACCGTCTGAACCCAGAAGACCTCCTACATCCCTGTCCACTGGGTCTGAACTCTCTTCTCCTCCTTCCCTCTCTTCTCCTCCCTCCCTCTTTTCCCCTCTCTCTGTTCTCTCTACTCCTCCCTTTTCTCTCCCTCCTCTCCTCCTTTCCTCCTCTCTTCTCCCTCCCTCTTCTCCTCCTCTCTTCTCCTCCCTCCCTCCTCTCCCCCCCTCTCTCCTCCCTCCCTCCTCTCCCCCTCTCTCCTCCCTCCCTCCTCTCCTCTCTCTCCTCCCTCCCTCCTCTCCCCCTCTCTCCTCCCTCCCTCCTCTCCTCCTCTCTCTCCTCCCTCCCTCCTCTCCTCCTCCCTCCCTCCTCTCCCCCTCTCTCTCCTCCCTCCCCCTCTCTCTCCTCCCTCCCTCCTCTCCCCCTCTCTCTCCTCCCTCCCTCCTCTCCCCCTCTCTTTCCTCCCTCCCTCCTCTCTGTCTCCCACAGATGACAGGATCTGCTCTCCTCCCTTCATGGTTCTGAACACAGACTGTGGTCCAGATACTCTGCAGCAGATTCAGAAGCATGGACTAACATTCCCCTTCAGTAAGTCTGCGACAGGAAGAGGAACTGAGTTGGTACATATGATTGCAAATTGCACTTCCTTCCTGCTGCCAAGTCTTGGCTCAATGTTGCTCTTAGTTAGTGGTTAGTGGTTATTGACAAACAGACCAGAACACTGTACTAAATTAGCTTTTATCTGTTTCAGATCATCTGAAGTTTAGACAAGGAAGTCGTAATATATCTAAGTCTTAATATAACTCTAAACCTAGATATTTCAAATACCGTATGTCACAGAGAGTCCATGCATGATATTGTACATCTGCTGTAAAACTAAAACATTTGGCGCTAGTTATTCTGCTGTCAGATACCTGCTCCAGTGTCTAGTGCACAAACTCAATCTACCTTACTTCTTTCTTTCTCAGTTTGCAAAACACGTGTAGCACACGGAACTAACTCCCACGAGGTAAGACGACTAGAGGTCAGGGGTTGACCACACCCCCAGCCCTCCTCACTTCTGTTAACCAATCACAATGTCACACATTACCTGGATCACCATTCAGTGGTGACCTTCCGGCTAGCACAGTCAGGCCCTCTGTGACAGGTCTAACTAATCAAATTTGATCTGAGAAACATATTTAAACCAGAATAAGACTTATACAAGAACAAATAGTTCACATCATTTTTTTCCGCACTGACAGAAAACACTCATATTCCAACACACACAACACATAGCCCAAATCATTTCTACGTGTTTCAGTATATTATAAATAAAATATATGATTAAAATATAGAAATAATATATCATATGAATAAGATTGATATTAACAGCAGGAATGGCTGTATATATTAGCGGAGGTGCCGTTAAGACTGCGTAGTGAAGTGTGGTCCCCCCCAGATGGCCATCATCTTCAGCGAGGACGACCTGAAGGATGTGCAGCCTCCCTGCGTGGTCCAGAGCTTCATCAACCACAACGCCGTCCTCTACAAGGTGTTCGTGGTCGGGGAGTCCTACAGTGTGGTGGAGAGGCCCTCTCTGAAGAACTTCCCCGCTGGGCCTGCAGGTGAGCCAGCCTCCCCTCTCACCCCAGCCTCCACTCTCACACCAGCCTCCCCTCTCACACCAGCCTCCCCTCTCACCCCAGCCTCCACTCTCACCCCAGCCTCCCCTCTCACCCCAGCCTCCACTCACAGCCCAGCCTCCCCTCTCACCCCAGCCTCCCCTCTCACACCAGCCTCCACTCTCACCCCAGCCTCCCCTCTCACCCCAGCCTCCCCTCTCACCCCAGCCTCCCCTCTCACATCAGCCTCCACTCTCACCCCAGCCTCCCCTCTCACCCCAGCCTCCCCTCTCACACCAGCTTCCAGCCTCCCCTCTCTCACCAGCCTCCCCTCTCTCACCAGCCTCCCCTCTCACCCCAGCCTCCCCTCTCACCCCAGCCTCCACTCTCACCCCAGCCTCCCCTCTCACCCCAGCCTCCCCTCTCACACCAGCCTCCACTCTCACCCCAGCCTCCCCTCTCACCCCAGCCTCCCCTCTCACACCAGCTTCCAGCCTCCCCTCTCTCACCAGCCTCCCCTCTCACACCAGCCTCCCCTCTCTCACCCCAGCCTCCCCTCTCACCCCAGCCTCCCCTCTCACACCAGCCTCCCCTCTCTCACCAGCCTCCCCTCTCACACCAGCCTCCAGCCTCCCCTCTCACACCAGCTTCCAGCCTCCCCTCTCTCACCAGCCTCCCCTCTCACACCAGCCTCCCCTCTCTCACCAGCCTCCCCTCTCTCACCAGCCTCCCCTCTCACACCAGCCTCCCCTCTCACCCCAGCCTCCCCTCTCACCCCAGCCTCCCCTCTCACCCCAGCCTCCCCTCTCTCACCAGCCTCCCCTCTACACCAGCCTCCCCTCTACACCAGCCTCCCCTCTCTCACCAGCCTCCCCTCTCTCACCAGCCTCCCCTCTCTCACCAGCCTCCCCTCTACACCAGCCTCCCCTCTCTCACCAGCCTCCCCTCTCTCACCAGCCTCCCCTCTACACCAGCCTCCCCTCTCTCACCAGCCTCCCCTCTCTCACCAGCCTCCCCTCTCTCACCAGCCTCCCCTCTACACCAGCCTCCCCTCTCTCACCAGCCTCCCCTCTCTCACCAGCCTCCCCTCTCTCACCAGCCTCCCCTCTACACCAGCCTCCCCTCTCTCACCAGCCTCCCCTCTCTCACCAGCCTCCCCTCTACACCAGCCTGCCTGGAGCCCCTCCCCCAGGAACACACCCAGGGGGGAGGGGGGGGGGGGGAGTGGGAAGTGGAGATCGGTTCTTTTATTTACTCATGTCATTATTTTTAAACACAACCATGTAGATTGTTGTGTTTGTCTTGTTTAGACTGGTCGGTCAACCTCAGAATGATATAGGAGTTCTGCCTTAGACAGAAAGAGGACATGTTCTTGTGTACTGTACTTAAACACTGTCTGGTCAAGGCTTCGCATGGCTATCACCTCGTTTGTGGTCAAAGTAACCAGTATTTTGTTCCGTATGGAATGAAATAAACAGCTGTTTTATTTGCATGGACTACAGTGAAAGCCCTCATGCAAATCGGGTTCAACTACAGTTGTCTGCTTTGCCTTATGCAAACAGGCTGATCCAGCCCGCGTCTCTTTCAGACTCAGACTGTACATACCACAGAAGCGTTGCCACGCTTGTCCAGGCAGGGGCTCCAGCTAGTGCCAAGCCCCAGCTGAACAACTGCTTTGTCCTCCCCCAGGAGGGAGGGAGGGAAGGAGGGAAGGATGCTAGGAGGGAGGGAGGGAGGGAGGGAAGCAGGCAGGCAGGCAGGCAGGCAGGCAGGCAGGCAGGCAGGCGTGTTTGTTTTAGCACCTCAGCATTGTGAAAGAGGTGCTGGTGTCAGGGTTAGACACGGCCACATACCTCCTCCTCACTCTCTCTCTCTCCCCTCCCTCCCTCTCTATTCAGCCTTAGCTCCACACAGAGGTGAAATGTGCCCACTGATCAGTTCAGCATTCCTGGGAAGGCAGTGAATGTGTGTGTGTGTGTGTTCACTGTGTGCAGCTCTTTCTAGCTGCCAACGCCATGCCTGGAGCAGCATAGAACACTCGCCCATCTCTCTTCTCTCTCTCCTCCCCCATCTCTCTCTCTCTCCCTCCCCCTCCATCCCCCAGTCTCATTCTGCAGCTCTGTCTCTTTAGGTTAATGGTTACTAATGGAGGGGTGGTAGAGACACTGGTAAAAAAAAAAAAACGAGAACAATCAATGAGTCTCTTTGCATTGGCTGAGCAGCAATCAATCAAGCTTTTCACCAGAGGAAAGTTCCCTCTGAGTCACAGACCATGTAAATATGAGCTGCTGCTGGCCTGTTTGTTCAGCAGTCATGTGGGGAGAGGCGGGGGATGTCGGTACCAAACGACATCCCTCAGACGTTGTGGTGGTTTGTGTGTCTCTCACTAGGGGTCTGTGACCACTCTGCGTCACACAGGAACTCTCCCCCCCCGGGGGACTGGCCTCGCTCCACTCTCCCGCTCCCTGCTGGCAGGACGGAGCGGTGACCGTTGGCAGGAGCGGTTTTACAAGCGTAGATAAGCGCTGCCTCAGAACAGCACACTGACTGTGTTCATGTTGTGTCCACAGACAGGAAAGCTATATTCTTCAACAGCCACAACGTGTCCAAACCAGAGTCATCCTGTGACCTGACGTCTGTAAGTACTCAAACACCCACAGAGGCCTTCTGCGTGCTAGTCTAGTGTGTACATTCTCACCCACGGTTTCTCCCAGTACCAAGAGGAGGGAGTAGCTCAGTGGTTAGAGCACTTGACTGCAGATCAAGCGACCCCCAGGTTCGAATCACCCTGTGTGCTTGACGTAGCTTTGGATAAAAGCTCCCGCTGAAAGCTCAATATGTTATTTTAATTATAATTTTTGTTATTGTTATTACAATAGTCTGTGTGTCTGTGTGCCCGTGACCCCAGAGAGACAATGTGGAGGGCGTGTCCCAGCCGCCCAGTGATGACGTCATCCGGGAGCTGTCCCGCTCCCTGCGCCAGGCTCTGGGCGTGTCCTTGTTCGGCATCGACGTCATCATCAACAACCAGACGGGCCAGCATGCCGTCATTGACATCAATGCATTCCCAGGTAGGCTGTCTGTCTCCACGGCGACGGGGAGGAGGGGGGGCGATCACAGACCAGCAGGAGATATGAGCCCTCACTAAGAACACGCCGGGCAGCGTTAGTGTGTTTCGGTCGGTGGGGGGGGGTTGTTTGGAAGTTGGCGTGTTTCTTTTTCACAGCCGTGAGAGTCGAGCTCTTAGAGGCAGGGTAGGGAGCCTCTCGCTGGATTGGGGCCGTCCCCATGGTAACGGGTTGCGACGCGCCCCTCCCTCCCGACAGTTGGGAGTGTGAGAGAATAACGCTGTGAGCTCATTCTGTCTCCTCGCCGCGTTCTCCCTCGAGAACCGGATCTGAAAACAGCCGAGCCAGATCCCTGGAGCCGGTCGCACTGTGTCATCACGCAGCTGAGGGGAGGAAGTGGGGAAGATGTACCGCAGCAAGTTTGATCTCTGTCCCTGTCCTGCGTCTAGGTTACGAGGGCGTCTCTGAGTTCTTCAACGACCTCCTGACCCACATCACCACCGTCCTCCAGGCCCACGCCCCCGACGCCCCCCCGGCTCCTACGCAGGCCCCCAGCCCGGCTCCCTCCCCCCCCGCCTGCTGCAGCGTGCTGGGCAAGGAGGCCGGCGGCAGCCCCTGGATCGTGGAGGGGGATGGAGGCCTGAAGGGCCCTCGTCAGAGACTGGGCTGCAACTCAGCCATGTCACCCAACTTCCAGCAGCACTGTGTCTCCACGATGGCCACCAAAGCCTCATCCCAGTGACTGCCCTGTTCATCCCCCTCCCTGTTCATCCCCCTCCCTGTTCATCCCTCTCCCTGTTCTGTCCCCACACCAAAACAGATGACATCGGTGACAATATTAATGAATAATAGTCATAATAATTATGATATTAATGAATTATAATATATCTGTAATCAAAAAACAACTTTCCTATGTAGATATTGATGATGGTGATGATTGGGTGTTGGATTCTTTTATTTTCTCTCTGCCTTTTTTTGTACTTTTCGGTTTCGTTTTAATAAGACTTACAGTACTGTAATGTGAACTTTTGGGAACTCTGCTTAATTGCTGATTTTGTTTCTGTGTGTGTGAAATTTAACAAGGCTGAGGGGTCCACAGGAGGCAGGAGGAGAGAACACACGTGTACACACACATAGAAATACACACACGTACGCACACACATAGAAATACACACATGTACACACACATGGACCCACACGCACACATTCTCACAACCTTGCCCAACAACCACAGGTGTGTGTGTGTGCATTCTAATATATCCCTCTGGGATCCATCTGAAACAGAGAGGAGGTGTGCAGCATCTGGCATGTGGGCGATCGCTGCTCTCATGCAGGAGCAAATGAGCTTATAAAAGTTGTCAAGATGACAAGAACTCATGGTTATGTTGGATAAGATGAAATGTCATCACTGTTTACTTTCCCGTGTGCCATCTAAGTAACGAGACTGTGTGTGTGTGCAGGGCTGTCGTAGTGCGGGTCTGGGCCGAGCTGAAGACTCACGGCTACGCACGACTCATCCTCATGCTTTATAGTCTAGAGATGTGTACCTCCACCATCTTGAGACCAAGTTCTGTTGACTTGAAGTGATGTTTCTGGGCCTGTGGAGGGTTGGGAGGTGTGAGGGGAGGTTTGCTGCCGCTCCCAGCAGGCAGAGCAGGATCATATTCCATTTCTCATCTGTTTTCAAATAAGAATTTTCAGTATTTCAATGCTTAAAGGAAGTAAAGAAATGACAAAACAACATCCTGTCCCGGACAAGAAGAGAACTGACAGGCTTCATTAGGTTTAGATTAGAAAACATTCTACAACAAGAAATGTAGATTGCCATTGTCCATAGAGCAATACCTTGTGTTAAAGTACGCTTATCAAACACATGACTGTTCTATAATGTTGAAAACTACACCCTGCTTGGGGAACACTTGTCTCTTGATCACTCTATCGAATCAAAACTGGGCCTTTATAAATACAGTGTGGTTAATTAATATTGTTAAAAAATGATCTTTTTCCACTAGAAGTATTTGTATAGTCGACGTATTCAACATAAATAATTATTTTTGTTACCATGAAATGAGATTCGGTTGTTTTGTTCAGTCTCATGAACATTCCAGTTGCAGTTAGACAGCTGGTACTGGTCGAGCCCTTAATGACAACTGCTAAGCATCATGTACTGTGCTTTATATTCTAACTGGTTAACAGCAGAAATTCAACAAGCTGTAAACATCTTCCTCCTGCTGTCATTGTGTGCTTCGAGGTATCACAGATTTAGAATTAGAGGTGGGAAAATCCTAATTCTTGTTTCCAATGTTCACTGTGAGATATCCTTTTTTACTTCTATTTTGTTAATGTCTTCGTCCTTACGTCTACTAAGAGCAACAATTTATTTTATGAGATTTTATGGGAAAAGTGATTTTTTATATAAACAGCGAGTGATTATTTGAACAAACGGTGGATTTATGTCGGGGAAAGAGTGAATTGGAGAGCCCGGTTGAATGGGTAAACCATCTACAGAACTGTTACAGGACGGAGAAGCCTTTGTGTGCCTAATTGTGCACAGGACAAGGTTTAGAGCAGCCGTTGCATGTCGGGTGGTATTCCCGGTCCTGTGTCTTCTCTCTTCTCCCAGAGGAGCTGAGGCTAGCTTTATCGTCGGCCGCGCCGGCCCTCAGAAGGTCGAGTGGTGGTCTGAAAGGTCTCCAGAGACCCGGAGGTTGTGCAAACAGGGTATCTAGCTCACCTGCAGCCCTCTGGGACCTGAGAGTTGATCCTCAGGCCTGAGAGCCCCCCCGCCCCCTGCGGAGGCCCTCAAGTCCTCCAGCCGTCAGGGTGGATAACCATGGAACTGCAGGGCCCATGCAGAGGATACTAACCAAGCCATGTCCAGTGTGTTGTGAAAATACCGACGTCTCTATAATCTTAACTATACTGTGTTCTGCATTGTGTTATTCATCGTGCTTCTAAATGGGAAATAAATCGGAACCCAACCCGGTCCTCTCCAGCCCAGACTGTCATTGTGCTCTGTTTTCCAACTGAATGTTTACTTGGATGTGTTCATAGTATGTTTATGTATACAGTATATAATATACAAATATGCATACGTGCGTATATATGTCGATGTTTTGTATCAGTTCTGTGATGAGAAATCAAATCCAGATTTTTGTGACATTTTTTATTAAATGGCTATACCAACTAGGCGAAATAAACAGAAAAGGTTGACTTGGTGAGTAGAGCGACTTTTTAAACGTTACCCGTCACCGACTTGTTTCTGCTAGAAACGTGTGTTGTGATTCTGAGGAGTGTTTGACTGAGACGATGACAAAGTTCAACTGAATACTACCCAGCCCGCAGATGTTTATTGCTCAAGCTTTTATCCATCTGACATTTCATAGTGGTTACAATTAGAAAAACATGTAAAACATTACAAAACACTATTTTTTTTTTTTTTACAAACAACATGGGCACATGTATAAAATATATATCTTTTCATAATCTTTATCTGTACAGGTAAAAAGGTTTATATTTACAAGCACACCTGAGCTAACCCAGTCCCCCATTCATGCAGCGGTCTGCTCTGAGCCAGGCTGAGAGGAGATGACAGGTGTTATTTAGGTGTCTGTAAACGCTGTGAAGCTGGATTGGCCGACAGCCCCATCTGTGAAGCCGGATTGGCCGACAGCCCCATCTGTGAAGCCGGATTGGCTAACAGCTCCAGGATGGTGGAGAGACAGTGCAGCTTCTCCTTCACGTGCTCTGGCAACCTCTCGTTCTCCTTGTACCTGAGGAACACAGGAAGCAGCTCAGGAAGCTGGACAGGAAGGTGGTGCAGCTGTGTTAACTCGTGTGGATGTGAGGGTGGGGTCCCTGCTGTGGGCGTGGTACCTGGTGGTGCGCCCCTCAGGAGACGTGTAGGTGATGCAGGACACCCCCGCCTGCACCACCAGTTGGGATCCATCGTTGAACTGCACCCACACCTCTCCACTGGTCAACTGGCAACGCAACACACACAGAACTACCCTCAGAAACATGACCACACAAACCGTCAAATCGTAAACGGGCTGTATTACAGGTGAGAACCAGATTTTAGACGTTCTAAATCGTTTACCTGCGAGGCCCAGCCTATGTTTGGTACAAAAACAGACTTGACGACTTTCCCCGTACTGGCTGTGTGTTCTGGTCTGACCAGCAGAGGGGAGCGGTGTTTAGCCAGGCTGGCTGTGGTGAAGTCAGAGCCATCGTATGAGATCATCTGGGGATTGGAGGAACAACACAACCTGTCACAAAAATAGTCTGAGTTTTATTCTGATTATAAATCGAAATAATTCCGGTCTCCAGCGAACCCTTGGGAAACGTACCGAGGGAGTGATGTGGGGGGGCTGGGGGGGCGAGGCCACCTCAGGGGGGGTCGGCTGGGAGGACAGCGTTGTGGGGCTGGGAGTGTCTGGGTTAACCGGCCTCCTAAGACAGACACACATGGACAGTTTGAGTCAACTGCAGCAGAGCAGCATCACTTAACTCTGCTTCCTCCATCTTTACTGAGAGCGAATCTCCCAGGAGAGAGCAGTATCACTTAACTCTGCTTCCTCCATCTTTACTGAGGGCGTCTCGCATGGCCTCACCTGCCGATGGTGATGGGGAAGAAGGGAGTGCTTCGAGCGCTGCGCTGCTCCTCTGCAGTGACGGCCGCCTCCAGGGCCAGACAGAGGCTGTGGCCCTCGCGTGCCAGCTCCAGGTAGAGCTTGGTCTCAGGGCTCAGCCCCCCCACACCCAGCTCCCCTTTCACCGTCAGAGACTTGCCGCTGCGCTCCACCACGCGCACCAGCTCCGACGTCTTGTGGGTCTTGGCCCCTGTGGAGAAACACAGAAGGATCGTATCTGTTGTTGACGGCACCGGGAATATAGTCTTTTAGATATTGTTATTTACTTATTTTTTAGTGTTGGTCTGTTTGTTGTCATTTTCAAATAAACATGAAAATAACTGTTGAATTCTGAGATTATTATTATTCCCTCCCAAAAAGAGCCAGAGGATGTGTAGCACAGATCTCACCATCGTAGAAGCACACCTCCAGGTCGGCCGTGGGAGAGTTCTCCATCAGCATGCACTTGGCGTACCTGGTGTACAGGGTCACCTTGGGGGTCTTGGTCTTCACCAGCTGGATGAACTTGGAGGCGTACTGGTACTTCTTCCAGTACTTCTCTGGAGATGGGAAGCACGAGACGGATCAGAGAACGGCCCGGCTGACTCGATGCGAGTCAGTCTGTGTGCGAGTCAGTCTGTGTGCGAGTCAGTCTGTGTGCGAGTCAGTCTGTGTGCGAGTCAGTCTGTGTGCGAGTCAGTCTGTGTAAGAGTCAGTCTGTGTAAGAGTCAGTCTGTGTAAGAGTCAGTCTGTGTAAGAGTCAGTTTGTGTGCGAGTCAGACACGATGCGTCCATGTGCCAGCCTACCTGGGAGATCCTCGTAGCTGCAGATCAGGATGTCCTCCGGGGGCGCGGGTGGCCGGTCGAGCACGGGGAAACCCTTCCCATCGTTGGGCTGATAGATGGTCACCTGCGGGGGAAGGATTCAGGATGTGAACATTCGGTTGAGAGCTTTGTTTGTTTTTTTTCCGAGCGGTTGCTCGGCAACACCGATGAACGTTCCGTGTCTGTGTGGCTCACCGTCAGACCGTCGCAGGAGATCCGGAGGACTTCCTTGACCCTCTCCTGGCTGCCTTGACCCTTCAGAAGCTCCATGCAGACCTCTCCTGAATCCAGGATGCTCACCTACGACATACAAGGGACAGACCTTACAAGCAGCTCTTTCACTGACCGCAGCAGCATGGTGGATACGAGCCGGGTTGTGTTCATGGACGAGCTGAGGTACATGACGCTCTGTCTTACCACGGCGTTCTTAGTCTTCTGCCTGATGGGTTTTAGTCTCCAGGCACACAAGGGAGGCTGCACATTTCTCAAGGCCTTCTTCCTGTCCTCCATGCTGGGAGTGCTCCTGGACAGCCCCTTCAGCTCTCCCCCAGGACTGCTCTGAAGGTCTCCGCCGACCAGGTTCTCCCTGTAGGACTCTGGCAGGGGGGCGCGGGGGCGAGGGGGGTGGAGGTCGAGGCCAGGCCCAGGCCCTCGGCCTGCGGGGTGGTCACACCAGGAGTTGTGCACCCCCAGAGGCTCCCTGCCGCTGTGGAAGCTTCCGGAGCCGCTGTGAGAGCTGCCGTCGGTGGGCGGCCTCTGAGACGACCCTGGGAAACGAGACGGGAACAAGCCGTGTTTTAGAGGCTTGTCTAACAACCCTTTGCCATTAATACCTGGTCTTCTCCTCCCCTTCGCTGACATACCTTCTTTACTGAACCAGTTAGGAAGCCCCTCCGAGTCCACCGCCTGCAGACTTTGTTGACGTGCCATTTGTGCAGAGAACGAACACCCCGAGCTGAGAAACACAAATGCAGGTTCCTGTCAGTACTGAGTTGGGAGACATGGGAGGGTAGAAGAAGCTGTGGTGACCTACTTGGATGTCTGCTTGACAGGGGGAGATGGTTGGGGTCTCCTATGCTGCTTGTAGCCAGAGGACTGGGGGAAAGCCAGCCTCTCTCCCCCAGTCAGAGTCTCCTCTGAGTGGCACCTCTCCAGCGCCGCCTGGGCCACGCCCGGGCTTAGGATGGGTGAGGAGCAGGAGCGCTCTGACGAGTGGGCCCTGCGTAGGTAGCGAGACTGGGGCTGGCTGCTCTCCAGCCCCTGGGCAGCCACGCTCCTGCCCGCCCTGGGGGCTCTGTGGCAGGGCTCCTGCCAGCTCTCCTCCCCTTCGAAGCAGGCGCTGCTAGGAGGCCGGGACATGGCCGGGAGGGGGGTCATGCGGTTGGGCAGGGCCGAGGCCACCACGTGCCCAGCCTTCCTCTGGAGGCGGTTGCTGCTGCCTGACGTGGAGGAGGTGCAACCGGTGGAGATGGTGGCGATGCCACTGTCCATGGAGCCTTCCTCCCCCAGGCTCAGCTCCTTGGTCCTGGCCAGCAGGCTGTGGGTCATGAAAGGGTGATCCAGCACGGCCGACAGGCTGGGCCGCTGGGCGGGGTCTCGCTGCAGCAGCTGGGAGATCAGGTTCTGGGCCTCTGGGGACAGGTGGCCGGGCATGTCATACTGGCCCAGGACCACCTTGTTCAGGGTGCGCTTCACCGTGTCTGTGTCGAACGGGGGCCGGCCCGTGAGGAAGGCGTAGAACATGCAGCCCAGGGACCAGACGTCCGACTCCAGGCCGTGGGCGCTGCGCGTGGCCACCTCCGGGGAGATGTAGTTGGGGGTGCCGCACATGGTGAAGTGCTTCTCGCTGGGGAGCTTCAGCTGGGTGGCCAGACCAAAGTCTCCGATCTTGATGTTCAGGGTGCTGGTCAGCAGGAGGTTGGACAGGGTCAGGTCTCTGTGCATGATCCCGTGTGTGTGCAGGTACAGCATACCTTTCACTATCTGATGCATGAAGTGCCTGGCTGTAACACAGCGTAAACGAGAAGTTACGCAAGGATGCCAATGGCTGAACATGAAGCATCGTCAACTTCATTATTTCGCGTGGCATACAGTATTTCCATGAAGAAGAAGAATACATGAAAAATTACAAATCCTTCATTGGCTCACCTTCGTCCTCTGAAAAGGGCACAGTCCTGTCTTTTAGGAAGCGGCTCATTTCTCCATTGTGACACATCTCCAACACCAAGTACACATAGTTGGTGTCTTCAAAGTAGTTGTAAAGCTACAGAGGAGAAGCATTGGAAAGTCTGAACTATTTTACACACAGAGTTCAGCTTCCTACTAATATCAGGATTTCCCGCAGCACTGTGCAGCTAAGGCGGCCGCCTAAGCAACACACGCCTGCTGCTTTAACTACGTCGTTAAAAATAAAATAAAAATAGCGATATCTGCCGTGTTACTCTGTCCAGTTTTCTCCCTTCCATTCCAAACCGTGACCAACGCCAGTCTCCCTTCTCTCCAGAACAATCTATCGCACAAACTACCCCCCCCGGTCTGACGGCAAACCCCACCCTACCACCTTAACAAACACATTTTCTGCGCGAAACCCTGAATATTATAATAATAAAGATAATAATATGATATATATTATAGTCTGTTTAGCTTCCTACTCCTTTGAAAGATAATATGATCTATATTATAACAAACAGGGAGGTGAACCACACTCACCTCCAGAATGGACGGATGCTTCAATCGACACTGGATCTCCACTTCGTTAATCACGCGTTGCACCATCCCAGCTTTCTGCATGGCCTTCTTGTCAATCTGCACCGGTGGAAAAATAAAAGAGATAATTACACAGTGTCCATATGTGCTTTCAGTCTTGTGGTTATCTGACAATCTGTTCTCTGCAGCGAGGAGGTAAGAGCTATCCAGAGACACAAACGACTGCCAATTCTGCGGAGACCAGGAAAGCCCTGGGGAGGGAGCAGAGGAGGGGGAAAGCACCTGCTTAGCTGGAGGAAGCACACCAAGAACAATGTGTGTTTACGTTGATTCTCTTTTACATAACTTTAAGTGCCCTGAAAGTACTAACTTATTGTCATCTGAATAATACTGTTGATGATCCCTGCTGTGTGAAGCTTTGACATTATTCCCAACTTGGACTCAAGATCATCATGTACAATTGTAAGCAATTTCCTTTCCATGTAAACGGAGACTATATAATACACCCACAATAATGCACAATGTGATTGCCAGGATATAGAAAGACAGTATTTCTTACCATTTTGATAGCCACCTCCAGACCAGTGTTAACAGATTTTGCCCGATAAACACATGCAAAAGAGCCCTTTCCAAGAAGGGTGAGAACTTTGAAATCCTAAAAATGAAAGAAATAAACATCAATCTTGGAAAACAATACATCTCCCAAAACAGTTCTACCGTAAAACCGAAAAAACAGTTTCTAGACTTCTTTGACACCGGTAAAATGTTAGATACCTCAATCCGATGCTCATCTGCTGAGGATGACACTCTCGCTTCATTTTTATCTTCACATTTACTTGTGAGATTATTAAAAAAATATTGAAAAACTTTGTCAAACATTTTCCCTGACGGAAGTGTCATGTTGCTTGCAGTAGCTAGCCTACTACTCTGTGAATGACGAGACTGCTTGGTGAGGTTTTTTGTGTGTAGTTAAGGTACAATCTGGCTTGACACACAATAACTGCCAAACAAGCCATCTACATCTGACGCTGACACACGGTAACCAAGACCTTTAATTATCCCGGTCCTCCTCCCGCTAACGAAGTTGGTTCCCAAGCAACAAATAACCGATGCAACATCTCCGAGTCTCAGGGGAAGAGAGTTTGACCGCGGAGCGCGCTTACTGCTCAGCAGGAATCAAAACCTGGTTAACAAGCTTGCGACTACATCGTATTAATAGTTATTAATAGTTGCAAACAATTGAAAGCTTATATCACAACATGGCAAAACTAGCAATAGCTTTTGAGGAAAAACTTAAATATCAGTACCTGCTGGTTAACGCGAAGGCAAGCTAGTAAATAAGATAGCTTGCTAGCCACACTAGCTATTGTGTTAGCTTGCTTCCCATACAGTACCCAACTCACCTCAATTTTATCGCCGATTGAAACACTCATCTTGTTCTTTCTTTGTCCACAATATACATAAAAAAATAGGTTAATATATATCGCTTAGTTCCATGTATGCACAGTCGAGAATAACTTTACATAAAACGAATGAAAGTTGTTCTTTCGTTCCCCTCCAAAACTTTGACATTTCTTCCATTTTGAAAATATCCGCCCGTTACCCTCGTGGGGGCGTCACCATATACGTCATATGGCAACAATCGAAAGCGGACCCCTCCTACTTTGAGCGTGGAGCTTTTCTCAGGCATTACAAAAGCATTGACTTCACAATAAAAGTTTGTCTTGAAGAAGATGAGTTTATTATTTGCCATCTTTAAATCCCACAACTTAAATATGGGAATGCATGAAAACAAGAAAAGGAAATAGGCTGCCCATAACTGTAAGTTGCCACCAACAGATGGGATATCAAGCATTGCCATTTCACCACTAGGAATGTACCACTGTGCATATACTACTGTATATGCAAGGGGCAGTTTAAATTACTAAAATAATATGTACAGGTTCTAAACATAGACATCCTTTCAAACCCATATATTGAATACAAATATATATAATATGTATCGTATACATATTTAGCTAATAATATCATCAGTCATAGCAATTGTTCAAACAGGAATTCTACTCATATTCCACTACAAGGTGTATGCACGATGTTTCATTTCAGTGATCTGATGTTGATGGGACTCAAAATGCAAACACATACCTGTATTTAAGAAGGACAAGCATTGTTCAATCTATTTAATTATATTATTTTACAGTTTTAGTTCACGTGTTCAACTCCTTGGAGAGTAACTGGCCCATAACGTTATGAAGCACACTGTTTCAACACAAGGAAATGTAAAAAGAAAAGAAAAAAAACACGGGTATACACTTTAAACAGAATTCACAAACCGCCTGTGACGTGGTTGGTTGACAAGGAAAAATGGTCTCGGGATTCTAACAGTATGTTTCTAAGGGGAGGCCATGACTCTAAATGGTGTTATGACAGCTAGAGGGATGTCAAAAGGAGCTTGGTTGTGTGACGGAGAGGGACTCAGTCCACCTCCATCTCCCCAGAGAGAGGCTTCGTCTGCTGGGTACCCTTGGCCTCTGCTCCTGGCCTGGCTGGGCCGTTATGGGCTCCGTTACTCTTCTCACTGTCCTCGGGGACGTCTTCGACTTTGGGCTTCGGCCTGTTGATCACTGGATGACACACATCCTCCAGTTCCTGAGGAAAAGGGTTAAGAGTTAGGAATAGGGTTAACACAGGCAATGTTTCTCGTTTGTAGAGATTCGTAGCGATCCTGTGCCACCAGTGAATGACAAATAGACAAGTGGTTGAGTAATTCACACACACTCACTTGTATTTTGGAAATTATGTCTGCTACTTTGACTACAGGGTCCTGGGCGATGGTGAGCTTGCTCTGGGCGTTCATCTTGCTGTTCATCCAGCCCATGTTATCATTCACACTTTTCTCCACATAGCTCATCTCATCGCCGTTCAGATGCTGATAACGCTCATCCTTGCGGGGGGAAAAGTTATTTTAAAGATCAATGGTAGACCTACATTTTACAAGGAGGAACGCCTGAGCACTGCAAAATCGACTTTACAAATATGAGTTTGATTAATGGTAAATCAAATATAGAGTTTGATAAAAAAATTAAATAAACCCTGACATTGCTCAATGTCAAAGTACAAAAAAGTACTGGCATTGACCTAATCAGTTCTTAAGTGTGCACAGGCTCCAGGGGGCTGGCAGATCTAAACAAGGATGGAGGAGTGTACTGGATACTAAAAAGGTAAGTAATTAAAACGATCCCAATGGAGCAAAGGTTAATTTCATACAGAAAGGTTGTTGGAAAGGGACTAATACAAAACCTTCCTTAACTCTCATCTCTTGGTCAAACTTTTGTCGATACAATGCTACTATGCCGAAATGCCAATAACTAAAAACATTGAATTACCTTCTGCTTGTAACCCTCCACAGCTTTCATGTATAGTTGTAGCTTCTTGCCCAGCTCCTCAAATGCTCTGGGCCTGTCCACCTGCTCTCTGTGTCTGTCCCGAATGGGCTGGCCAAACCTCTGGAGAGACCAACAAGCAAAAGGATTCGACCAACGTTAGAACTTCTGCCCAGACGAAAATCAATGTGAATTCCCTTAGCCGAGCATGTAGGGGGGGGAAAGAAATGTCAGTGGTAGGTGGCATTCCGGGCAGTTATTTGACAGCTTAATGGATTGAACCTTTTGCTACTGAAAACTGTTCTGTGTGTTTGCCCCCTTTTTTTTTTAAACACTCCTCTACCTTAACAGTTCCTGCGGAATTCTGGAAATAGAATGTGCTGACTGTAAACGGGCATCACACACCTTGAGCTCTTCCAGCTTGTCTACGTAGACCTGTTTCGCCTGGTCTTCACCCTCCTCGTACAGCCAGTTCTCCATGTCCTCCAGCATCAGTGTCAGCCGGCTGCTGTCCTGGTTTGGAAGGTGGGAAATCCAAATCGGGCATCAGTATTCACAACAAAAAATGAAGTGATACAGATATTTATACCAATCTGAAACAAAAACAAAAAAAAGTAGCTAAATGTTAAATATGCTAAACAACTAATCCCAGTCATATTTACCTCCTCGCTGATGTACTTTTCATAGATGCTACACAGTTTGTCCCGCAGGTCGTACACATACTCCTCCACGGCATTCTTAGCATCGTTCCTTTCCTTCTCCAGCTTGTCCTGGACGATCATCTGGCCCTGAGAGACCGAGAGGCAGAGAGAGAGAGAGTGAGACACACACAACCAGAGCCAGAATTAAGTCTGGTGCCTCATTGACGCAGTCTTCTTTTGATAACAACTCCCAGATGGCTTAAATGGAAGGAAGCCATTCACTTCTGTATGTAGGGCATTCAGAGAAACATCTTCTGTGTGAGTCAGTCAGAAGTGTGTCTGAAAGATGGGTCAAACCAAAATCTGAAAATAACAGATGCATGACTCAATTAACAAGGATACTAACCAGTAACACCAGAAAAACAGAGGACACTATTGATTGTTGCATCCAAGGATACTGACAGACACATTGATTACCTGTCTTATGGAAATCATTACAGATGAACTTTTAAGACTAATTGAACTACATTCACTTTGCTTTCCCTAGTCGAATTGGAATGCTGATTACCTTGAACCAAAGGACCATGACTCAGATGTTCAGAGGTGTGGCAGGGGTCAGAGTGCGACTCACCTCAAACTCGACAAAGTCATTGAGCATGTCCCTGTCCAGTTGTCTTGTGGTGTTGGCCAGGATGGGGAGATCGACACTTTTCACCTTGACCTTCAGCTTGCTTCCCCCTGCAGCTACCTCCTGTGGCTGAGACCCTTCCTGGGTGAGGCGAGTAGAAAAATCAAATAAGTCTCCTTGTGTTTGATCTGTTCGTGTTTGACAGAAGCACCTGGCAGAGGTGAACGTGTCGGACTGTAGGGTTTAAGTGTGTTTGTTTGTAGTCGTTTGTGATGAAACTGAACTGACCTTGTTGCTGGAACTGGTGTCCTCATTCTGCTGTTCTCCCAGGTTCTGAGGCTCCTGGTCTACCTGCATTTTCATCTGAGACACAAGAACACAGACACACAATCCACTCAAAACTCTCACTGTTAACCAGCTATGGAAGCAAATCAGTGACATCATGTTTTTAATTTTAAAAAGGCATTGAATACTCTATATTGAAATTTAAACACCACCGAATTAGTTGGTTTTGAATTCACCTCTTTAAATGTAAAAATAAAAAAAGATTCTGATCCAAAAATTCAAGGTTCTCAAATTCAGGTTTCTCTAATTCAAACGGTGAAATTCTGATCTGATTTGGATTTTTTTGAACATTATGTCACTGATTTGCTTCCATACCAGTTCTTGTTTTGGGTTCAGTGTAGATGAATTTAAGCACAGCTCCACATGTAGTAAAAATACTAAAATAGCTTAATTCAAGGTGCACACCTCTCCATCTAACTTTATATATAAATGATACGTATATGTTAAATGGGATCAATGTTTTTAATAAAAATGAAATTATCACTATGAGTACAACATAAACAAGCTTACTGTACATTAGAAGATGATTTGTACAGCAGACACAGCACAGGTTAAATTCAGTCTGCTAAGGATAGGCTATGAAGACATGAAACTGTATTTTTTTTCTTACAATAGCTTTTCCATCGGCTTCATGTATCCCCTGGTAACACACGCTGCAAAGCCTGATACAATTGCACAGACTCCCCTGTGTTCCTACAGAGAATCTGTGCTGACAGAGATCAACAGATGAGGTCCACAGATGATCATAAGACCAGCATAGACCTTCACCTGAAGATAGGGACACTATGACAGGGGAATCACACACAGTGACCACAAACCTCCGCCATATAGTTATAGATGTAGTCTTCAATGAGAGGAGAGGGGTGCAGCTTCAATAGCCGTAAATAGAAAGAAAATAGCCTTGAGTGGACAGAAATACATACTGATGGACATTCATGCAATCGTAAGGGCGCTAGATATCACACGGAAGGAACTCAGGAAGGAATGATCAGATTCCAATAGGACAGGGATGTTTGCATCCATCATGTACAGTAGCAGAGGTTTCCAGTTACATCTAGTGCAGGGGTTGAATGTTGGACTTGGATGAAACGTTAAATAACAGTTTCTCCTCTGCGACCTTCTTACATTTACATTTAGTCATTTAGCAAACGCTCTTGTCCAGAGCGACTTACAGTAAGTACAGGGACATTGCCCCGAGGCAAGTAGGGTGAAGTGCCTTGCCCAAGGACACAACGTCAATACGCACGGCCAGGAATCGAACCGGCAACCTTCTGATTAATAGCCCGATTCCCTAACCTCTCAGCCATCTGACTCCTCTTTCTTCCACAGCTCTTACCTGGTCCTCTGGACGGCCCTCGTTCTGCACGGCCGGCTCCATCTCCATCTGGACATCGTCCGCTTCGCCCTTCTGCTTCTCAATCAGGGAGGCGCTCGATACACTGAAGATGCCATGCACGTTGACGCGAACTTTGACCTTTACTTTGGAGCAATCTCCGTCTGGCTGCGGCACTACGTTCTGCACCGAAAAGCGACCTGGAACACCAAGACAGAGCCTTTTAAATAGATCCGGTCGGAATACGGTCTCTGTAACCACTGATGGAGTCACTTAAATTACAAGCGTGCACTGGGGGGATCAGGACCAGACAATAGGCAGAGGGGGCGAGGTCTGATTAGATGGTAATTTACCGTCCTGACTGAAATCCCACCTGAAACACTCCCTCGTGTATCAAACACACGTACGCACACACACACACATAACATCTAGACAAAGCTAAAGGCTAAGCTCTGAAAATGACTTCTAATAATGTCTTGTTCCTTGGGACACTAAGCCTTAATTACTGTCCAGTTGGGAGAGCACAGGGGCTCAGGTGAACATAATCAGGTGGGAATACATCAGTCTTACTTGCAAATGGCTTTTTAAATTAAGTAGTCTACACGCCATTTCAGTGGCAAAGCACAGATAAGTGTTTGGCTAAACTGCCATAAAAAGATGAGATTCAGGCAGGTCTACCTATCCTGGTGTCTGGGTAAGGCAGTTCTTGAGGGCAGCTGTAGAAGGCTTCCAGGTCGAAGGGCTCTTTCTTGTGGAAGGTGATCACTTTGGAGAAGGGAGCAGCGTGGTTCTTGCTGTATACCTCACATTCTCTGTAAC
Source organism: Osmerus eperlanus (assembly GCF_963692335.1). Classification (NCBI taxonomy): domain Eukaryota; kingdom Metazoa; phylum Chordata; class Actinopteri; order Osmeriformes; family Osmeridae; genus Osmerus; species Osmerus eperlanus. The sequence goes on along the minus strand of NC_085026.1, from coordinate 16,377,326 downwards.
AGCAGAGGGGAGAAATAGAGAAGTATTTTAACTAGGAAGTAGGAAAGCACTTTCTAAGTAAATACCGCTCAATAATAAAAGTGTGTTTGAGCCCTCACCCCACTCCATCCTCTGTGGGAGATTTCCAGCGCAGAGTAATGGAATAAGGAACCACATCAGTGATAGAGAATTCTCGCACTTTAAACGCTGGGGAGAGAATAGCACACTACACCCACACACATCATGCACACACAACACAAAATAACACGCACACACGTAGACACAGACAAAACCGTAGACACACACACACACACAACCCATTTGTTAAATAGAGAATTACTAATAAAACACCTGGAGAGAATTCATGGTGACGGAGGTGAAGAGCGTGAAATGTGAGTGTCTCATCTGGTTATGAGGGCTGGCTAGTACTGTACCTGCAGAGCACAGCCCCTGGCTACTGCCTCATCTGCATTCAGGGTGGTGCTGAGATCCTTGCCAAAGAACTTGGAGATCCTCTCCTTGATGGCCGGAGTCCGGATGGCCCCTCCCACAACCTCCACTGCGTAGATCTCATCCCTGCTCAGCTCTGAAACGAAAAAACGCACATTCGTCCTTCAACCTTTCCCTTCAGCAGCATTTCTCCAAATTAAAGTCTAACGAAGCATTAAAGCACATACTTGATTGTTCGATGATCGCTTTCAATGGTGTCTCCACCCTCATCAAGTGTTGGGCAGCCATTTCTTCAAAATGGCCCCTGTTCACGACAGGGAAGGAAGAAAAATTCGAGATTAAATTATGAATACTTCACCATGACGAGGAAACCCCCAAAATAAACGGGAAGAAACCGAGATCCTTGAAGCACCTATTCATCTTGCCGGTCACGTCAATGTCGTTCATGAAGCATTCGATGTTAAGAGGAAGGTCTGAGGAGTTGGCGCTCATAAGCTTCTTGAGTTTCTCACATTCCTGGTAGAGCCTCAGCAGAGCTCGGGGGTTCTCCCTCACGTTCAGCTTATACCTCGCCTTGAAGTCCTCACAGAAGTAGTCCACCATCACCTCGTCGAAGTTACGCCCACCCAGGTAGGGATCAAAAGATGTGGCCAGGACCTGGGTGGATCAGCAGAGGTACTGGTTCATGTACAGGTACATGCAATGCAGTTGTGTGATCGTTATGGACCTCTTCATAGGATGTTTTGAGGATTAGTATGAGACTTACCTTGAGTTTGCCTTTGTTGAAGGCGGTGACAGACACCTGGTAGGATGAGTGTCCGATGTCCACAAACACCACATTTCTAGGTTTCTCTTCTGGACTGGGAAGGTCTTGCTTGTAGATCCCATAAGCCAAAGCCACTGTCGACCCAGTCAACAAGAGTGTTACACACTGAAAATGTTTTGAAATACGGGCTTTCCTTCGTATGAACCTGCAAGACAACGGTTGGACCTTCACAAATAAAGGACATTGATTGGACAGAATCGCTGACCTGCTGTGGTGTCGTTGATGAGACGCAAACAGTTCAAGCCGGCAATCTGGCTCGCGTCCATCACAGACCTCCTCTCTGCGTCTGTGAAGAAACTTGGGACCTGTGGATGAAAGCTCTTGTTAGATGATTGAAAAAAACCCTCAACACACCAGGTGTTCTGATACAACTTTATGTAGAGACACACTGTGTGTGTATTTAGAGACATAGTGTGTGTGTGTTCAAAACATCACTATTGTGGTTCTGTCTACGGAAATTGGTCCTCCAACGGAGGATTGAATATTTTTTTAGCATCTTGTTTTTTAGATGAGGGTGGCATTTTGTAGTGGCTTACAGAGATGACACAGTCCACCACTGGTTTCTTCAGAGCGCTTTCAGATGTCTCCTTCAGCTTGGTCAAGAGCATGCCTGTGACCTGCTCAACAGTGAACACCTTGTCCTCATCCAGGTAGCGCACCTTTAAAAGAGAGGCCACGGGTAAGGTGCAGGACACAGTTTCAGTTATTCAAATTCAATCCGAAGCACACACAGCCAAAGGAGCATCCGTTACTGGCCTCTTCAACAAGGCCAAGGACTCCCACTGACATTTAACTAATATCTATTATTAGTCCATCCGACACCTGTTGCACTACGCACAGGTCACCTTATTTGCACTATTGCCCCTTCGTATTCATATTCTTATTTTTATATATATTTTATTTATATTTTATAATTTACATTTTAAATTGTTTTATTTTTTAGATTGTTAGTTCCTAGGATTAGTTAGACTACTGTACTTTTATACTTTTTGATTGAAGATCCGTATATGTTTATTGTTTGCACCTTCCGGCCACAGTACATTCCGTGTTTGTGTAAACCTACATGGTGAATAAAACCAGATTTTGATTCTGATTCTGAAGGAGTCAGAATGTTTTCGATTTGTCTTTTGATTCTGGTGCAAAACAGTGGTTTGTAGCTTGGTTGGAAACAGCAGGGCAAATAGCAATGATAGCAACAATGACTTAGTGTGTGTGCAGGGTCATTCAATGACAAAGCAACACAACAGAGATGGATAATAGAGGACCACGGTACAGTGAAAAAAAAAGCGATTGACAGGGTACGATGGTGCTACCTTGATCCCAGTGTTGCCGCTTGCCAGCTTGTGTAAGCTGTAAGGCAGTTTGGGTTTCTCCCCTTGGACAAATGGGTCGTCGTATGCTCTTCCATGGAACTTTTTGAAACCATGGACAGTATTTTTGAAGTTTGTTATGATCTGAAAGGAAAGAAAGAATGGTTGTCATGGACATTTATCTTTTCTCGATAACTAAAAAAGTTAAATGGGGAAAAAATAATTGAAGTTAATCTAACCTGACCCTTGGCTGCATTTCCAATGATACGGTTTTTAGAAGCCAAAGACACACAAGCCCTTAATGACAACAACAAACAAAATATCAACCACAGGTGAAACAGCAATGAGTGTGGCAGATTTCAGACAGTAATGTAGTGGTAAAAAACAAGGGAGTCGGTTCAGGAAAATGGGGGTTAAAAGCTGTACATTATTAGCTAGTTAATTTCACAAGGGATTCTGTGAGAGTTATAAACTAGGGCAATAAGACAGAACAGTTCACCTTCAAAAAGTAAGTGGATCTGCAAATAAAACACCACTTTTCAAACCCAATGACTTGGCACACTTTCTGAACCGGTTTCCAGTGCGTTTCTCAGAGTTTCCTTGACTCAAGATCCACTCTATCAGGTGGAAATGACAGGTTTCTCTCATCCACAATCTTCCCCTCCTCAGCCATATGACAATCACCATCCAGTTAATGTAGGAATCAGCAGAATATAGAGTATATAGTGCAGTTCCCATTTATATTGCTGATATTGACGTTCTGTACATACCAACAAATACCACTGAATTTTGCTATATAGGTTCCTCAAAAACAACTTCACATGTATTACCGTTCACTGCGTTATATTTATTTATTTTGAACTATAGGGTACAATTAGCCATATGTAACCCCTCAAAAATATCGTGGATACCAGTTAGCTAAGTTGATTCATAAAAACTGCTGGCTTGGCAGACAGAAAACTCCAAAACGCACGATGCGCAACACGCATACAGGCTCGAGCTATGCGATGATCATCGCATAGGCCTACAATACAAACGGAAATGTGAGTTCATGTAGCCTAAATATTTTTTCTAATAAATATCATGGGGCACTTTAGACAAGACGTCATCACACCGTGAAATATGAAAATAAAATCATGTAGGTTTGTAAAAAATGTACTCCCAGTCGCCAATTATCTACTACTATGTTATGGCAATAAATGCATTTCTAACTGGGTATATATTGGATTACTTTATGACGTAGACTAACAGAGAGAGATGGAAAATGAAATACTATAGGCTAAGTATGCTACAATTCATTTATTAATCATAAACATGTCCATGGTCGACACATTGGACTGGACTGGTCCATACCTACGCCATCAGTATAGAGCGCTCACAGATGCACACATTGCGTAACGAAGTCGCAGTCACTATGATGTTAATTACATACTTACGGTGTACATCTGTCACTGTAGTCATTGGCGATTGTTTCAATGCCGCCGCTCCTGGCAACAGCGATGTAACAATTTTGGAAACCCACATCAATACCTACAACTGACATTATGAGTGCAGGCTTCAGTTATTTTCCGTAACGACACTTGACACCTTTCAGTGAGGGGAAAAAACGTAGATTCCACAATGCAAATAGACGTTTGCGTTGTTCTTATTTTGAATAAAATATTTACACAGAGCCAGCGTACAGTGAGCTAACAAAATTACTAGTTGTTATGTAAGGCGAGCTCTATATAGCCAACTCATTCAACCTAATCCCAGTGCGCGAGGATGTCCACAGATCGCTGTCCGCCTCTGAAGCTACAGTCGCCTATCGACCGGCTATCCTAACAAACATGCGCAACTGTATGGAGAAGTCTGGAATGCTTTAAAACCCGCCCTCTGCTATCTGTAATTGGTTAAGGGGAAACCATGGTCAGTATGATTGGTGCGACAGACAATCTATAAGAGAAAATCGAAAAGTTCTAGAAAGAGACCCTGTTTTTTACGTCACGAGTGAATGACAGTGGTGGCCGGATGGCGTTGAGCAACCTTTACCTACAATGACCTCATCCACAACTCTGCTTGGCGACATTTGCAACGCATGCAGAACGCAGCTTAAAAAGGGCCATGATCACAGGCCTCCGTGGATCTCTCTCAGCACAATTAGGATGCGCTGTAGTCGATTTGCCTGAAGTATGCCCTAACTAAACACCAAATACTGTTAGCAGTAGCCTACAAACCAGAGAACAGAAAACATCTATGGAAGTCTAACCCTACATTTTAAATACTAAATTTTCAGAGTAGGCTATTTACCTTATTTGTATACAATTCTGAATATTTGGATGAGTTATATTCTGACTTTAGTCTGGAAAAATGTAGATACCAACTTGATATGATTTTTTTTAAACGAATAATGAATCTGCTTCCGCCAATAAACGACATCTAGTTCTGATTGCAGAAAAACTCAGAGCAGCATCTGTGATGGATATAGTGGAGGAGAGTGTTGGGCACGTTCCATTTATGAACATTGTTTCCTTTTCGTGCGCTCGTTCGTGTGTTTTCACATGATAATTTGGAGGTAAACACAAGGAAATTATTTGTTCATAGGGCGACTAAAAGTATGGGCCATAGCTAAAAGTAGTCAATGTATGACCGGATCGGAGGAGCCATGTCTTGCATCGCCCAACCCCAAACATTTCAGATAACTTTGTGAGCGAGGAGGAACAATTTTCCACAATGGAATACGCCCCACTTTCTGCTAGTATCATGCTTCAGTAGGGACTGGGAATCAGGAAGTCATTGAAGTGCAGTTGTCTTTTCTGCTCTGCTAGGTTAGCTAACGTTAACGTACTTAAAATGGGACTGTTTGGGAGAACACACGAAAAACCACCGAAAGACTTGGTAAGATAAAGGTATCTTGTAGTTGTGGTGGTGCTATCGTGAGGTATTTGTCTAGCTTAACAAGCTAGCTAGTTAGCTCTACCCAAACTGTTGCTGATTAAGCTAGCCTAGCAAGTTAGCTATTTGATATTAAGATTGGGTTAGATGTCACTTCTTTAAAACGTATGTTTTTTAAATGTCAACGAGTGTTTAAAAAGCTTCGGTCAGGCTCCTGTTCATAGAAATATAGCGTTAGCCCGCCTGTTAACACGCATGTGTCCAACTAACGTTAGCTAGCTAGCTAACGTCAGTTGTCTTGAAATGTAAACAATCAACTTGACTCTGGTGGTAGTCATAGATCGATTTTTTCCAGTTTGTAACGTTGTCCGCATTGACCATAGCTAGCCATCCTCTTGACGTACGTTTACATATTACACGTTATTTAAGGATTACGGGCTACTTTATTTATAGGCCTCTTTCGCAGTTTACCACTGCTAAACAAACGTGTGTCATTCCAGATAAATGAATGGTCTCTCAAAATTCGAAAGGAGATGAGAGTGATTGACAGACAGATTCGAGGTGAGAAGAAGACACAACTGTCAGTTTTCCCAAACTATGAGTACATTTTCTGAAATCCCCCATGGTCAAAATGTTCAACTATTTAGCAGCAGTGGGCATTTTGGCTATTTATATAAATCATATAATGTTACCCCATGTTGTGTTGCAGACATTCAGAGGGAGGAAGAGAAGGTCAAGAGATCGATCAAGGATGCTGCTAAAAAAGGACAGAGGGATGTTTGTGTCATCCTTGCTAAAGAGATGATACAGTCCAAACGTGCCGTCAGCAAGCTTTACGCTTCGAAAGCCCAAATGAACTCTGTACTTCTCAGCATGAAGAACCAGCTATGTGAGTAAGATAGAAGTGTTTATGATGTTATTGTGTGTTAGGACGAGGAGAGTGTTTTATTTACTTGTAGAACAGCGATTCCCAATTCCCAGCGTTTGTAAAAAAATATTTTTTAACCTTTCAAAACTTTTTTTCTAAAATATATTTTGTGAAACTTTTCTTTTTCCGCATAGACTGTAAAAACCCAAAACCTTTTTCTGAAAATATTTTTTCAACACTTCAAAACTTTCTTCTGTTTTTCTTTTTTCACACACAGTGAAAGGAGAACAGAGAAGCCTAAAACAAAGTTGATTAAAGCAAAGCAGAGCAGAGTACAAGAGTATAGTAGAGTCCTCATCAATGATGCCCCTAAAAGTTTGTAAAAAGTATTTGAGCTATGCACGTAGGCCGCAAAATGGGAAAGGTCGGGAATAGTTGTAGGACATATGTATTTATGATATATCGCTGATAGATTCAAATGCTTTGGTGTTAATAGTTCTCATGCTACGTCTCTTTAGCTGTGTTGCGCGTGGCTGGAGCCCTCCAGAAGAGCACGGAGGTGATGAAAGCCATGCAGAACCTCGTCAAGATCCCTGAGATACAGGCCACCATGAGGGAACTGTCCAAGGAGATGATGAAGGTTAGGAGCGCATCGCGCTTTTTTTTACTGTGTATTAACAGCCCCCGCCTTATTCATTGATCTCGCCTAACTCTCCGTAAATCCATTTGAGGAAATATTTGTTCCCACCGTAATTTTTTTTTGTCGATTCTTGCCGACTGTTTTGTTGCTGTGCTGATTTGTGTTTGTAGGCTGGTATCATAGAGGAGATGCTGGAAGATACGTTTGAGGGCATGGAGGATGAGGAGGAGATGGAGGAAGCAGCGGAGGCCGAAGTTGACAAGATCCTCTATGAGATCACAGCCGGTAATAAGAGCCCCTTCATTTATGAAAGCAGCATGTTATGCCGGTTGATGATGAGCGTCTGGGGGTCAGGTGGCTGAGCGGTTATGGAATCGGGCTATTAATCAGAAGGTTGCCGGTTCTATTCCTGGCTGTGCAAAATGACGTTGTGTCCTTGGGCAAGGCACTTCATCCTACTTGCCTTGGGGGGAATGTCCCTGTACTTACTGTAAGTCGCTCTGGATAAGAGCGTCTGCTAAATGACTAAATGTAATTGTCTGCTGTAAAGCAATACTCGTCGAACTAGTATAGCGAGCAAGCAATCCCCCCTTTTTTAAAACAACATTGTGTAGGAGTGAACTGCAGATGTCTACGTTCTATTTCACGTTCTGCAAAGAAGGGAAAAGGAAACATTGACCCCTGGTGGTTTATCGTGTTGCAGGTGCCCTTGGCAAAGCGCCCAGCAAAGTCACAGACGCCCTGCCTGAAATGGAACCAGCCGGAGCCGCTGCAGCCTCGGATGAAGAGTCAGAGGAGGACATCGAAGAGATGCAGTCTAGATTAGCAGCCTTGAGGAGTTAGGAAGTCCTCTCCTCTGCCCTTCTGTCCGCCCAAGGATGTACAAAGACATTATCGGTGTAGAGTGTACCTGGGGTCTTTCCCACATCATGTTCTCCCTCTTCCAAATATTATTCTTTTGGATAAAACAGACCGAGACAATGAAATGCCATGTTTAGAGCTGAGTTTGATAAAAAAAAAGTTTTTCCAGAATGTTGGACAGTCGGCCTTAACAAGGAACATCTTGGTTTTATCCAAAGCTTGGAGTGCAGAAAACAAAAATGTGTCTTGCTTTTAATGAGTTAACGACGCGCCCCTTCTGCTCTCTCTGTTTGCGTTTGTCATCGACTCAGATATCATTTAGGATTTCATGATCTGTGATGTAATTACACTCAAATGTGGTCAACATACTTAATATGAGCAAAGTAATTCCTGACTTCTTTGTGTCTGAAACACTAGAACTAAATATAGATTTATTTTCATCTTTGCCAGTTTGTCTATGTACAGTACATATGTGTCTTTGTTATATGTTGTCTGTCTCACATACAAAAGTGTGTTTGTCAGAGTAATGCATGCACCTCTAACGTTTTTACATTGAAATTCCGCCTATTAAAGTGTTTTGTCCTAAAAATGTCCTCTGGACATATTTAGAAGGGGATGGTTCAATCAAAATATTTGTTATACTTATGTCAGACCCTATGTACTGTTTCTTTGTGTGTATACATTGTTTTGTATGTGGGTTGGAAATTATGAAAATAAACTTTTGAGGATGGATAGCTTTGTTCCTTAGATCCTTTTGTCTTCAAGTGGCTGTTGACTAGAATGCGATCAGCAGGAATTGAAACACGATCACTTTACAAACATTGTTCCATTTTGGGGATGGGGCATCATGTGAAAACCTTGAAGACTAATAGAAGAATGAAGCGGTTAGATCATTCTCCTGGGGGTGGTTTCAAAGGGGTGTTAGCTTTCCTTTAGCCAAAATCCTCCCCAGAAGCCTTTGTAAAATGTAATTTAAATCTGCCTCATTCCAATTTCTTTTATGCCTATGTAGGTTACCAGAGCGGCAGAGCTGCACGAGGCACTGAAGGTTGACCGGGTGACACGTTTTAATTCATTAAGATTATATGTTTTCGTTTATTTAATTACTGTTCTGATAGTGATACTAATACTACAAAAAAATATATGTTAGTAGCCTGACAATAAAATTGTTCATTCCGAATCACGTTCGTGTCTGCGTGCGCCAAGACCCTTGACGCTGGGCTCACTAACGCGCCTGTCAAATAGCAACTGCTTTAAAACAGAAACTCCTCCCCACACAGCGCGTTCCGTCGCCTTCCCAGCGCAATGGTCTCGTGGATTATCTCCAGACTTGTGGTGTAAGTTGTTTTTAATAGCATATTGTTCTCCTTTTGGAAACCCCTATTGTTAGCCTTTTAATATTATAACACGTGTCGTTGTCTAGATTGGCACTCTGTAACAAGGTGCATGTCATCAATAGCCGTTCTTCATGCTGTAGCTGTTCATACCTCTTATTTCTAAGCGGAATCAGCCGCCGTGACTTGGTGGTTTGAGACAGATATGTCTGCTCGTAAAACTGGAACGGTGTTTTTTGACTGAGGATGTTTAGTCATTTCAGTTGTAATAATTTGAATATGTTGTCTTCCTGAGGTGCTGAATCCATTATCATATTATTATAGCCTGTTTTTGTTACAATTCTAGACAAAGAAATGTAATGATTGTCTTAAATAAATTCATAGGCTATATGAATTATTAACAGTCTGTCCGTCTACCAATAGGCCTGCATGTGGACATGTAGCCTATATAGAACACAAAATAACCAAATAAAATGTCACGTAGCCCAGATTCGAGCGCCTGAGAGTGCAGCTATTTTGTGTTACTTGATGTCCTGTATTTAGAAAACAAAGGGATGGGTCAGTCTACTCAGGTTACAATCCAAGTTTTGCACAGAATTCTAGACTTGACTGGGAACATGTTTAATAATTCTTGCTCAGTAATCATTTTGGATAATATGTCCATGAAAATGCTTGCTAATTCGACTCATTTCTTATTGACAAATAATCAACACAGCCAGTGCTTTTTGGGTTTTGGTGTGGCTAAATCTCAAAATAGCAAATCAATTTAATTTAGATTACATTATCATATTACAAACCCGTCTGGTAGGCTCGACCTAAGCTATAAAGCTGTCTTGGTATTCAAGACTATAACCCCTACTCAACACGACATTAGATTAATGTAATGTCCTGAACATTCAGGAGATAGGCCTGTAAATAAGATACCCGTTCATGCATGCGTTACTAATTTATTTTGGTGACCTTTTATAAACACAAACTCTGATAGCGCTGTCATCTACAAGGCGAAACGGTGCAGGCATATGTGGGTCAGTAATTTGATCAGGTCACACAAACAGCTGTTGCCTGACTGTTGCATTTCAAGGAGGTCTTGTCCGAAAGTTATACTGCCAGCACAGGTGTATGGGGAGGACTAAAGCTAGATTAATTTATTTGTTTAAAAATAGTTTACAATGTAATGGTATTTAAAGTAGGGTATTACAAGGTGAAATGTATAAAAGATTGATGCACCTTGTAGCACAATGTCAGTGTATGATGGCACACGTACATTTCACTTAAAGGATTTTGCACTTGAGGCAGACTTGTGACATGTACTGTTTCCTCTAGGCTGATCTTTGGCACACTATACCCTGCATACTCATCATACAAAGCAGTCAAGTCAAAAGATGTGAAAGAATATGTAAGTATTAATAGTTTAAGTAATTATCTTTCTTATTTTTGATAATGCATAATTAACTTTACTTTAGAAACTAAAAGTATTTACATTTCGGTTTACCTTTACATGTATCCCTTCATAAAGGTGAAATGGATGATGTACTGGATAATATTTGCTCTATTCACTACTTTGGAGGCGATCACAGATATCTTTATTTGTTGGTAAGAAAATATCTTCTGTTTCATGACAGTTCATGTGTTACAACATAGACAATGTTTTTCAAGTGGTAATGACTCCACTTTCCTTTGCCGTCGAAGGATCCCTTTCTATTACGAGTTGAAGATTGCTTTTGTGGTTTGGCTGCTATCCCCCTACACCAAGGGGTCAAGCGTCCTGTACAGGAAGTTTGTTCATCCTACACTTTCCTCTAAAGAGAAGGTGAGGCCACTCCGTCAATCCTGTTTTCATTGTCCTATTGTAGTCTGATGACAAGATAACTGAAAGTCACAACATAATTGTTTTGTCACTTTCCTGTGTGTAACAAATGACAGCAAAAAAATATACATCTCATAATTTTCCAAGTGTTAGATAAGTCAGTATAATGATAAAGGAAATGACATTTCCTTTAGGAAATGTATTGTGAATTAAAGTGAGAATAGAGTGAAGCACCCACACACACACAGTATAGAGGTTAACATAACCAACATAGCTGTGGGTCAAAATATTATTTTATTTTTTACTTTTTGAAGACTTATCCCATAGCCTTATGAAACAAGCTAAATTAATATTTATGTTTTTTTTCTGCTTGGACCAGGACATTGATGACTATCTTTGCCAAGCCAAGGACAAAAGTTATGACACCCTGGTGCATTTTGGGAGGAAAGGACTCAACGTCGCAGCCACAGCTGCAGTCATGGCTGCCACAAAGGTACTGCTGACTCAGATTAAAATACTTGATTTGTGTTGACGAAGTGAGGTTGTGATCCTCAATCAAAACAAGTCATGTGATCGTTACTGGAATAATTATGTATTATGTATGATCATAGAACTGTACCATAACTCTGTTAAGGCTTTTAGAAAAGGAAAAGGATGCAAAGAATGAGCTGTTTGGTTTGCTGTGGCAATACTGTGTATGTGTGTTGTGTTTCGCTCATAGGGTCAAGGGGTGCTGTCCGACAGACTTCGTAGCTTCAGCATGCAGGACTTGTCCTCCTACCAGTTGGACCCCGACAGCCCTGCATCTGTCACCACACAGTCTACAACAGGACAGCACAGGCCCAGACCCATGATGCGCAGCAAGTCAGAGAGTGCAGGCGGCACTAAGGGTGAGTAAAACCGTTCCGAACAAGTTCAGCACTGTCATGGTCACAGCAACAATCAGAGATGAGGGAACTGTTTAGTTTGTCATAGGTGATTGTGTCAGTGTAAGGGTAGAGTTTAGAGAAGTAGAAAATAGCAACAGTTTTGAATTATATTTCCCTGGGGATTAAAAAGGTAGTGCCGTACTGCAGAAAAGCGTGTCTGTTTCCTCCACACAACAAACATTATCACACGTGTTACGTACGTTGTGCTTCCTGTTTATGCCCCTGATATTGTTCTGCACCCTCACTTTCCATGTCCCCTTTAACTCAGATGTCCCTTCCTGTATGTGACACTGTCTAACTGTGGATCAAGCCCCAAGCTGCCAGCCAGACACAGCCTTTTGTCTGTTGTTCATATCTCTGACCAGAGGCTTGCATTCCATGCTATCTTATCTGCTACATAGAAACACAGGGCTCGGATTTCAATAATTATTTTAGACTTTTTGCATCATGCTCTCTGTGTTAACATGTATTAATGAAGTCCACTAATATAAGACCTTCTACACATTTATGCCTTAGAGGGATCATTAACCATTTATAGAAATTAAGCTGTTGGACAAAAATGGAACAAAACAACTGCTTTCTGGCCTAAATTGTAAATCAAGTGATATACTTTTTTCTTTTTACAATACTGAGTCCAGACTTGGTTAAATGGTTATATGGGAAGGAAATCCAGTTCACTGAGCATAATTCAACAGAGACTGAGAAGGCCTATACAGAAGGGGTCCTAGTGGGACTGTGTTGCTTGTTGACAGACAGTCGTTGCAGTTATCTTGTATTATTTTCTTTTTCCAGTACGGTGGTCTCTGCATTCTCATACCACAGGAATAACATGAATTACAGCACATCAGAAAATTGCTGTCAGATGTGAATCTGCCTCTTTCAGTGTAGTGATGGCAGGATGACTGTATGTTTGCAAGTTTGTTTGCTTATTTTCCCCACCGTCCATTCTCACGGTGCAGGGCAGGACTTTGACATGTCTGAATATGAGGTGTTAAGTTTGGACCAGTGTGACGCCAAGGAGCCCCTGTCACTGCTTCGAATGCCCTCTGAATCCCTGACTGAACGCACATCCCCTACGCCCTCTCTGACCCCCACACCCTCTCTGACCCCCACGCCCTCTCTGACCCCCACGCCCTCTCTGACCCCTACGCCCTCTCTGACCCCCACGCCCTCTCCACCCTCCACCCCGTCTCCACCTGCCACTCCCACCCCACCCTCCCAACCCTCCACACCTAAGCCACCCCTCCTGTCCACCCCACACTCCACCCTCTCCACCCTCTCCACACATAAACCACTCCCCCCCCCCGCCCCACCCTCTCCACCTAACCCACCCTCGGCAGCACCAGGCCTGACTGAGACGGGGAGGTGGAAGGGGAGAGGCCCAAGCTCCCCACAGCTCATGCTGGTTAAGAGGAAGGCACCTGAGGTACTGCTTTCATCCAGCTGCTCAGCTGGGGCATGATACCACCTGCCTCTGGAGTGCCGTGACTAACACACTGAGTCACTAAACCTCACTGGCGCACATCTAACCGAACCCTCGTAGAATGGCTCTGTAGAGCTAGTGTGAAGCAGGGCATTAGCGACCAGTTGGATTTTAGATTAGATTAGATTCAACTTTATTGTCATTACACAAGTACAGGTACAAGGCAACGAAATGTAGTTTAGGTCTAACCAGAAGTGCAATAGCAGTAAGTTGTTGCTTGTCTCTTGCGTTGTTGCTTGTCTCTAACGTGTGTGTGTAGTAGTATGGTAATGAATTGGGATTTTTTGTTTTTGACTTTTTTTCAAGGGCTGTATGTGTGTGTGACTATGTACTTCCAATGAGACATGATGAGTGAAAACAGGAAGTTGAATATGATATTGATACATGGGAGACAGACGTTGTAAATTAGGGTTTCGTTGCTTACATGACTTGACCTGACTAGATTACAGTATACATTACTGTTAATGGGGCCGTTTCAGGATTGCATCCTTTCCATGTATCATGTCATATTTTCTAAATTGAGTTTCTTAATTGGCACAGTGCTTGCTGCTTCCATATCAGTGATGGTTGACTGAACTCTTTTTTTCTTTTCTGCCTCTTTCTCTTTCTTTCCATATAGCCTCCCCCTAGAGTCCTGAGACCACTCACAAGATCCAGGAGTGCTCTTTCCTCAAACAGTGAAGCCATGTAAAATACACCAAGACTGCTTTGTCTGCCTTAGCTGCGAGGTAAAGAGGAAGATGAAAACAGAAAATATGGCCAAAAGCTAAAAGTATAAAGCAGCCTTGTATTAGCATAAGGTTTAACCAAAGCAACGTTCTACTTTTTTCTTGTGCTGTATGGCTTGTGGTACATTGTGTTAACAAAGCAGTGTCCCAGGGCAACACGAGTAGCATGGGTCATACTGGATAGACATTTGGAATTGATTTGACTTTTTCTTTGTCGATTACTGAATATTTTTTTGTATGTATGTACAGTTTTATTTGTCATTTTGATTAGTTGTTTTTATATAATGTTTGGGGAAACAGGCGCATGTGTGTTTCTCTGGCTCTAAGTCTGCTGGTGTGTCATACAGTAAACAACAGAATGTACTGTCACCGAGTTATCCTCAAGGACCCTGTTTGAGATGTCACATGAGGAATGACACTGGAGCAGACATGGAGTGGCCGGCGAGGGGACTTTAACAGAGCATGCGTCTGTGCTTTTTGCACTAACTCTCTGAGTTTAGGGAGAGCTTTCAACTAGCCAATCAGATCTGCACTGTCAGTTCAGCCACACAAGGTTTCATGGGAAGGCTCAGTCAGGTCTTTGTAGCTCCTACAAGGTGGCGTTTATCTGAAGAGGAAAGGCAATGCTTCCCCTGTGCTAATTAGTAATTAGCACTAAACAAAAAATATATATATATTGAAAAACATGCAATGTTTTACTTCTCCTTACCTCTGCATATAAAGCCTTAACACTTGATCAGATCATGATTGGCAGGTGATGTCACTGCTCTACTTCTGAATTTTCTTAAAAAAAAAAAAGAAAAGTCCAGTAGTGAGGACTAAAACATTTCCTTTGGCATCACTAACCGCAGCATATTACTCAGTGGAATCTGTGACAATCTATTGTCCAGTCTAGATTTAACAGCTGTATAAGAGTAGCATTGAGAACAGTGACAGACTCATTTCTGTAGAGTTTCTTTCAGGTTTATTATTGCTGATTAGAAACTCTGTAAACTGTGGTATTTCTCAGAGTCTGATGACACTGTAATACTTGGCTGTTCACTGAGCAATTCAAAAGTAAATGTTCTGATGCTTGTTGGTGTCCTGCATAGTCCAATACTTTGCAGTTTATAGTGGACAGGTTTTAATTGTCTTGTAATAGATTGATTTATTATTGGGAATGTGTTTTGCCAATAATTATGGGCTTGACTTGTCGTAATCAAAGATTTCTTCGCTGTAGTTAAGGCACTGCACTGTCTTGTCACTGAGCCTAAATTCTCTAGTTGTCACTGTGTCTGATATTGAAGGTTGGGATTTGGGCAGCAATTCTTTTCGTTAACTGTATCAAGACAGTGTCTCAAAGGCAAAATGAACACTACTCAGGTACAATTATTCTGTTTACACATCAACTTCACTTTATCTTATAGCAAACTATAGGCATACACTTGTGTTGCACATGAATATCCTTCTATTGGCAAAATGAACATTGTGGGTAAAATATGATCATAATGCATTAGTGTAGTATCAGTGTTTATTGTTAACCCTTGTGCTGCCTTCGGGTCACATGACCCAAAGGTTCATACCGAACCATCGTTGTGTTTACCCAATTTTACCCAATACAAAAACAAATAAAAATAATTTTCTTTTAACCTTTGCAATGTGGGGGGTCTGAGACAGCCCACGGTTAAAAGAAAATGCTTCACTTTGTTTTTGTATGCGGTAAAGTTGTCGCAATACGACGGTGGGTCACAATGACTGATGGGTCAGAATGACCCGAAGATAACACAAGGGTTAAGATGTTGGAATGTGAAATCCTTTTCAATGAGTGAAAATAAGAAATGATCCATACTACAGTATGTTGCAATGTAGCTGATTAGTTTATCTTTTTGTACACATTTACAGAAGTCATCAGTGCATGATGTTTGATATTAGTTGGTATGACAATGGTTTATTATGTGCATTGAGTGAATTTGTGCAGGTCCATTCTATGCCTCATCTAATGCCTTGCTGATAGACATTGATTTTAAAGTGTTTTAAAATGTTTCTTAATTTCATCATATTGTGTGATTTGAGGCCAGTCAAAACACTTGTGACAAAATGTGAACATGCTTAAGAAGCTGTTTGTTAATCTGTAACACGACACAGCTGCATGATCCCCTGAACTAAATATTGATCTCTGAGATGGCCTTTGAATGACTAAATAGTATCTTGTTCTGGCAGGCCAGAATCAGATCATACTGTAAACTAACACCAAAATGTGAGTTAGAGAATACAAATGTACAGGAATCATGGATTAAAAAAACAAAACAATTTATGGTTAGTTCTATTATCGTCACATTCAGTCAAGTATGTTGAGCTGACAACAGACATTAAAAATGAAACCATGCGAAGCCTGGGCTCCTGTTTTGTTTCCTAGGACATGTTTAAGTTATTTCCAATGACTCACATTTTCACAATTATAAATATTGGAGACATTGATCATTTATTAAGTAATTACACACATGGCAAATGAGAGCAATACATCACTTGATTTAAAGTTTTGCTTTAACTAGCATAACCTGGAAGTGTAACTATGCAATTTGTCATAACTATTGTTTTGGTTGTAGCGACAAACATGGCAAAAACTCAAAAGTAGTCCAAAGAAAATAGTACTATGAAATGTATAGATGCCATTACAGTTGAAACTATTGCAAAGTAAGGTGGCTTTCCTCTTGAACTCCACCTAATTAAACTTTGAGGTTGACACGATCATGGTATTTCTCGTAGGGATCGTTAACATACCAATTTCTCCTCTTCCAGAACGAGGTCGTCATTTTGTTCAAGAGCTTGCTCTGTGTTTTGTTGCAAAAGACATGTTCCCGTAGACGCTTTTTTCTGGCTGGCATTTTCTTCCATAACTTCTTCTTGTATCCTGACTGTAAAGAAGGGCGATGAGTTAATGCCAACCCTATTATAAATAACTGAACCTATAGAAACGGTTGAATAATATTCAAAGTAAAAGTTTATTTCAAAGCGCGAAATCCTGTTGGCGTGTTACCTTGCGTCTGACCCATAAACCACAGTGAAGCCGCAGAAACCTTTTTGTCACCGATCTGACCGTCTTCCTTTTCCCTTTCTTCAGACTGAAGTATGTAAGGGTTCTGCTGGGCGGCTGGACCAGGCTTGGAATAAGTGGAGATACACTGAACAAAAACAAAATAAATAGGATGGTAAAGTTTAGTGAGAAATGCCTAGCAAACTTACTTTGACAACCCACCCCCAACTAATGGTCATACGCCCACAGCTTCATATTATGCTATGTTTTAAACTGATGGATTGAAGTTACCGTTGGAGAATGCTCGGCTGAGGTGACTGAATGGTTTTAGCAACCCAAGACCCAGCGGGGGCTGCGGTTGCACATCTAAGGACAGTTTGGCGATGGATAACAGCAGAGAACCGACATATCTGCGGTGTCTTGATAACCAGTGTGAGCGGCCTTAGCAAGCCTGTTTTTAACACAAGTCGTTAGTAATTAGCAGCTGCCAACCTGCAAAGTAAAACATGCTCACAATATATCAGACACTCACAATATATTTACATTACACAGAAGACAGATTGTCTGAGAAACTACAGGTTGATATAGCAACATTGTTTAACATACCAGGGACACTCCGTGCCAAGGCAGCCGCCATGATTTTTCGTGACCTCTACGGCACGTCGCCGTGTTCAGACTAAATGCAATTGGAAATAATGCTCCCTCTAGTGGACTGGACATGTATTATTTGATATACACATTGTACTGTGAATCAATGTTATTTACTTTCAGATGTCTAATTAATGTAATTATAATGTCAATATACTCCATCAGCTTCGTAGATCAAGTTATCTTAAAACTGAAAATGTTTGTATTGGATAAAAGGAAACTACTTCAGGAGATCTACAAGAAATAGGCAGGGGCAAGGTTGAACTTTATTCCAGCATGTACCTTTCCATGTTCAGTTTGTCTTTCTTTAACACATACAAATACAATAATATGAAGACAACTGTTTTTCTGGACACATTTCAATCAAATACATAAAAAACAAAACTTTTTTCAACAGCAGTAATCTGACTTTACTGACTTAAAACCATCTTCAAGGCATAACTTGACCAACCAGTGTACCATGAAAGTGAGTGCAAAACAATTACAAATATAAAATAAAAAGAAAAGTGCTATTCGTGTTGCATGAAACAGATCCACAGAGGCATGCAACTCCTTATCCACCTTTCCAGTCAGCCTCTATTAAATCTATTCAACTAGGTTCACAGAGAAATGCTGTGTTTGTGTACAAAAGAGTCAGCCTTCTACAAAACACAGAGCAATCCTTCTGCCTGTCAATGACATACACTTACCGCAGTGTATCAAAGGACAGATCTCATTCATTTCAAATGATCAATTGGTAAACTTAAGCTTTGTCAGTCCTTCAACAACAGTCCTGCTACCCACAGTTGAGGCGTAGAAACCACAGTGCCTTAGTTAGCTCTTCGAGCCTGTATTACCGAATGCAGATGAAGACAGACATGAAACGCCTGTGGTAGGTTCACCAGCCAGCGTACACTGGCTCTGCATCACAGGGCATGCCGTAGTACCGGCCCTGGGGCCGCTCTTTGCGTAACAGCGGCGCTCGTGCTTGTGCAAGCTCCCCGTCTGAGTCCTTCCTGCGACGCAGCACTACCAGAATGATGAAGAGTAGGGCCACTGAGAGAGATAAAGAGAGGGAGAGAGAGAGAGATAAAGAGAAAGAGAGAGAGAGAGAGAGAGAGAGAGAGAGAGAGAGAGAGAGAGAGGGGGAGAGAGATAGAGAGAGAAAGAGGGAGAGAGATAAAGAGAGAGAGGGAGAGAGATAAATAGAGAGAGAGAGAGACAGTGAAAGAGGTAAAGAAAGAGAGAAAGAAAGAGAGAGAGAGAAAGAAAGAGAGAGAAAGATAAAGAGAGAGGTAAAGAGAGAGAGAGAGGTCAAGAGAGAGAAAGAGAGAGAGAGAAAGAGGTAAAGAGAGAGAGAAAGAGAGAGAGAGAAAGAGGTAAAGAGAGAGGTAAAGAGAGAGAGAAAGAGACAGAAAGAAAGAAAGAGATAGAGAAAGAGAGAGAGAAAGAGAAAATGATAGAAACAAATATGGTTAAAAGACAGATCACCCACACAAACCCACGAACAGTAGATGAGCATGAATCTTATTTCATTTAATTATATTTCCTGTTCCATAGAGGATACACTACCAAGACAAATCCCTCACTACCTCACAAAAAAGGATCAGTCATGTGGGCTGGATATTTGTGGCGTTCAAAAGGGCATTTTGTTTATTGGGAACAAAATAAAAAAATAAAGTTGACTTGAGAATAACGACATACCCCCTCCACCAATCACAAGTAGGGCAATGGTGACCGGGGCCAGCTCACAGTCCTCCCCAGCCTTGCGGAAGAACGTTTCCATGCAGTATCCAGGCGCTGTACTCCCCTCTGGGCAGAAGGCATCGCTGGGACACTGAATGGGGTTCACGTCTGGACTCTTGAGGGACAGATTGTATTCATTTATCAGACGCTTTTGTCCAAAGCGACGTACAAACAGTGTGTTTAGAAAGTACTGCAGGAGGTCAGATGGCTGAGCGGTTAGGGAATCGTGCGATTATCCAGACAGTTGCCGGTTCGATTCCCGCCCGTGCAAAATTACGTTGTGTCCTTGGGCAAGGCACTTCACCCTACTCCCCTCGGGGGGAATGTCCCTGTACTTACTGTAAGTCACTCTGGATAAAAGTGTCTGCTAAATGACCAAATGTAAGATGAGATCAGAAGTGCATAGTTCTACAGACATTTGGTGGTCAGAGTCAAGTAAAAGTCTCTATTTACTAGCCACATGGCAAAGTAACCACATCTCAGCAACAGAGACATGATGCACTCACAGGACAGTAGTTGTTTTCAGGGCAGATGTTGCAGCTCTCTTGACCCCAGCGGATTTGAAAGAAGCCGCTGCTGCAGATCTGACACATCTTCTGCCGGGCAGCCTTGTGCATGCCTGTCCAGAAAATCACAAACATATGACTCTCATCAGGACTTGCTCATCAGATTATTATACTAACATGGAGCAGCCCCTTTAGACTATTTCCGTGAACTACTTTCATTTATTTGATCATGTTTGGGTTTGTGAAGAACAGGGCTTGTACAGAATCACCCACGTACACCTGGGGACGGGTGCAGGCGGTTACCTGGTCGACACGGAGTGCAGTCCTTAGCAGCAGCCAGTAGAGACTCAGTTCCGGCTGGACAGATCTGACACTGGGCACAACTGGAGGAGCTGTCAGAGACACAGAGAACCTAGAGTAAGTGCTCAACACCGTTGGGGTAGTACAGTATGAATCCTACCAGCACTAATCACTTCCAATGACTATGGAGTCATAAACAAGAATGATATCTACACCCTTCCCCCACCCACAGACTAAGACTTCAGGCACGTGTGTGTTTTTGTTTGGTTGAGTAAATATGACCTTATGAGATAACTTGTGATGTTGGATCTACAGACAAACAACAAGACAAAGGGAGGGCTGGTTCTCTATGGAGAAAAGGCCCCTAGAGTTGGAGGAAGCAGCTCAGAAACAAGGTCCTTACTTGCAGAACGACCCCTGTGGACACGGCCGACACAACGTGGAATTCTGCAGTGAAGCGTAGAATCCTAAACAAAAAATTAAGGATACATTTGGATTTCTTATTAGATATATTTCTAACTGTTTTGTTTGTTGGGAGGAATGTACAGCATCTGACCCGTGTCCCGTGTTTCAAACAATAGAACCTATTGTTCTCAACAGCCTTTTAAAAAATTTATTTATTATCGTCACTTGTGTGCTGTGGGCGCAGATGGAACAAAACACAGTCCAAATGCATGCATGCATGTATGTTTGTGTAAATAAATACCTGGAGAACAGCTTCTACATGAATCTGAAGCCGTGGCGTTGCTATAGGAACCTTGGGGGCACGACTGACACACGGGACTGCCAGTGAAACTGATTGGTCGAAACACAGATAAGGTCAAAGGTCAACACAACGCAGGACACTGCCCGGAAACCAAAGGAAGGTTGAGATGTACGAGATTGATGATGGAGGATCTTTAAATGAGAGAGTGAGCGGTCTGACAAACGTACTTGGTGTAAAAGCCCTGACTGCAGGGTAAACATTGCTGCTGTGCAGCCATTGGCTGATAGAACCCTCTGGAACATGGGAAGCAAGCTCCAGCAAACAGACACAGGCCTGGCTCGGGGCAGCAGGTGCACAGCAAGGTGTCTGGCAGGGGGATGAGAAGCCGGCTTTAGGACAGAGTGCACTGGCTTTCAGGGGTTTGTCCATCTAGGGAAGACTACATTGATATCAGTAGATGACTGCTAAGCCGCAAAACATATCAGGCGTGAAGCATAGCAAGGTGATTTAAATAGGTGAACGTGACTCGTGAATGACAGTATGAAGTTAACGAGGTTATTCATCTTTTAGCCTGTAGCACAGACGATTCGGGTCGTCCAGACCCAGACCCACCGTTGTCGTAGTACGATCCGGGGACACAGGCCTCGCATGTGGACGTGTTGAGGGCAGAGCACCCTGGGGACGTGGTACTCAGGATCATGGGAGTCGCAGTCATGTTTTCGCTGAACGTGGTGTTCATCACGGCGGGCTCAAGGGTCGGAGCCAGGGTCGTCTGGCTCAAAGCCAGGCCTGCGGGTCGGAGAGACAATACTAGAGGTCTGCGATGGGAGGAGTAAGTAGGGACATCCTGCTCCACACTTGACCTGTCTGAACTGTTGTCATGGTAATGGAAGTAGAGAGCGTAAACAGAACACACCAGCAAGTCTTCAGAAACCTTATGGGGGCTATCCAGAGGTCACAACAATCAATTATCCATGATCACGAAACACATAAACGCTGTGACGGGGCGGTTCATAAATAACAAGGAAAAACACCAAATATTCCCATGACAGAAAGCAAACCGCACCCTATAATTTTTTTTCTATTAAATGTAGCTGACTTCCTGATTCCTGTAATGTTTCACAATGTTGTATGAATCAAACATGGTCGATTCTACAAACTTAAGCAATCGAATGAGTCTCACCTGTGTCAACATGGACAAATGCTGGTCAGCGTAGCAGCAAACACAGACCTTATTGTGGCAGTAATCACATTAGCCCTGTGCTTAGCTCCTTTGCTGAATGAGAGACACCCTCTTCAAGAAAAGCAATTATTTAAAATTCAGGTCATATGATCCCTAATTCCGTCTCCATTATAGTATGGCAGCAGTCTAGTTTGCCTGTAACAAACTACAGTACCAAACAAGCCTGTAGATTCGTTTTTACCATGGTTGTTCGGAGTTATTATGTTCAATTTAAATGTCAGGTTTGCAAAACATGTTTGGATTAACACAGCATACTCTGATTGAAAGAAATCAGTAAATTAAAGTTTTACGTTCGAGACTCGTTCTATTTAGCGGTAGAATTGTAGCACGTCTCACAACACAGTCGAAAGAGGCGCGTCACAGTTTTTTACAGTACAGTACATACATACACAATTATGTACATTAAAAAAAAAAATAGGCAGCGTACACAATGAACAAGTTAGCTGCAGCGTGTTACAGTGACACCTGACAAGCGGGTCTACAAAGTAACCTACCTAGCAGCCAGGCAGCAGCAACCGCAGAGAGGAATCCCCAACATTCCATGCTCCAGATATTCTCAACGGTCTCACAAAGTTTCATGGAATTTCATCCCTGACAGCTCAAATCTTTGTTTTCCTACTGTCCTTGGTGAATCGACGTTTGCGTCGGGAGTCGGGACCAGTTTTCGACTCATCAATGTCATATGACAAAACATACATCATGTGATTGTACTTAGGAAGAGCGCTCTCTAGCTGGAAGAGTTGGCTCCTGAATCCTGCTGCTATTTTCCCTCTGTTTAGCGGCGCTGAGACTTTCAGTCTATTTAAACCCATTTAAACAGTATCATGTTCCATTGCTGTGTATGATTGTTATTTATTTCAGATGGAAACTTTAAACGCTATTAAAAAAATGTGTTTGAATGAACAAAATCAGAATGATCAAAAAGTTATGAAAACCACAGTCGCAATATTTCAACAAAGTTTATTCAACTAACTTTTCCACTACTCAAATCTCAAAGTTTTCCCCTCGTGTCATTGCTGATGTATAAATACAGCCAAATATCAAATCTAGATCTTATAAAGAGGGGTTTAATTTCTAAGCCTTTAGTATTTTCCTGTGGGAGACTGAATCAGGAGCTTGCTGCTTGATGTGGCGCTCTAAGCTCTGTTCCAAAGCCCCCCAGTGTTTTTCCTCCTGTGCCAGCTGTACGAAATAAAGTAAACGGAAGAAAAAGAGACACAGAATTACATTTGATCGAGAGCTATTCGGTAGTTACAACAAATCGCTACTACTGAGGCGTTTTGTTTACTTTTGAATGTTTACTTCTGCGCTCACCTTCTTGTGATTCCAGCTTCTGAGAGCGTGCTGAGCGGCTCGCTCTGCAGTCTTGGCCCTGGTCTTCTCGTTCTGCTTCAGCCTCTGTCGCTCCTGCCGTCTCTCCTCCAGCCTCCTCTGTAGGGCCAGCACCTTGTCATTCTTGGCCACAACCTGCTGCAGGCCCTGGCCTGCTTTCTTCTCTTCCAGCCTGCCTCACACAACAGGCACAACATAACCCATCTAAGCTATGCTTTAGTCTCAGGTCTTTGTGAGTGAGTGTGTTTTTTTGTATATGTTTTTTTGGGGGGTCTTTTTCCTTCTTTATAGGACAGTTTGTAAGTGAAGTGTGGCAGGAAAGGGTTGGAGAGGGAGGGGAAGACGTTCAGCAAAAGGCCCAGGTCGGATTCAAACCCAGACCACTGGGGTAAGGCCTCAGCCTACATGGTACGTACACTTATTGTAGAAAGGCCCATCCAGGGACGGGAGTTGAAAATTAGCACTTGATATAAACTCTATGTGCATTACATCAGCTGCAAACTTTGCTCTGTAGCTATGTTTTAACTGCATTGTCCCTGTCAAATAAATGTAATAAATAAATAAACTTATCCAGTGACCGCCCTTCCCCCCCCCCCCCCATGTGTGTGTGTGTTGTCATGCAAAATCTCAATTCACATATCGAGCCCTCACACACCTGCGTTCCGCCGCCTGTCCCAGTGCCGTCCTGTGGAGGGCGATAGTGTCCAGATGCTCCAGCAGAAGCTGCTCCTTGTTCTGCTTCTCCAGCAGGATGCGCTCTCTCCTGTCCTCCTGCTCCTTCCCCTCTGCGTCCTTCAGCACGGCCAGGCGTTCCCTCAGCTCAGCCAGGGACATCTCCCCCAGCAGGCGATGCCCTGCCGTCTACAACACAGGGACACCGGGGAGTTTCAGCAGGGCTCCCACTAAGAATTCTGGGCCCAACGAAGAGTTGACATTTGGGCCATGCCCCCTCCCCCTCTCCCCAATTTTGGTTGTGTCTGTTTTTTCATTTAACACATTTTAAATCCAAGGTTTTTGAGGGCCTTCCCAACCATTGGGGCCCTGGGAAGTCAATCCCACCTTCCCCCCCACTTCGACGCCCCTGTGTGTAAGGATGTGGTGTAAAAAATCCTAAAAAGCCCTCTTAGCTTACCTCTGTCTCATCCATGAAGGTGTGCCTGAGGTGGGGCACAGATTCGAAAGCCCGTATCTCACAGATTATCTGTAACCTTCTGCTCAGCTCTTCCTGGGCTTCCTCTAAGGCCTGCTGTAAGAGCTCGCGATTTTGCACGGATACTTCCTTCGCTAAACAACAAACACAAACGTCCATTAGAGCACTTCCCATGCAAACAGTGAGGGTAATAGTGAATCTAAAGAATGCACCGTGTAAAGGGATGTATATAGTAAATCTTAGGTGGTTTTCCTTGTACCTATACGCTGTTTGAGCTCCTGCAACTTCACTTTGGCAGCTTTGGAGTTCTTGTGTCCATCTGCCACCTGTTTCACCAGGTCCTTTATGTCTTTTTCCTCTTGCAACCTCTTGCGGGCATATCTCTGCATGAGCTTGGCAGTCTGTAAGCGACAACAGACTCACAGACTGAATCAAGGAGGATTACAAAAGACAGGATTACAGGTGTTTGATTTGATCAAACTGGAAGGCGACATATAATCCCATTGGGGAAGCCTCTAATCCTTGCATTTGATTACACTTCTTGTGAGGCGTTGCTAAATTCCTTGGGGAAAGCAAACCCACCTCTTCCTTCTTTAGCAGGGCAGTCTTTTGGTTGCGCTCCATGATCCGTGCGCGGGCCAAAGCGGCCTCTTCGTAGCTGATCCGTCCCTGCAGGCGGCGCTGTTCCACCTGGGCCAGCTCCGCCTGCAAGTCCTGCTCTCTCATCTCCCTCTGCCACTGCAGGAACGCAGACGGCTCGCGCGCCCCCTCAACCAGCCGCTCGATTCTGTGTAAACAAACACCACGGCGTACTAATGCACTGCCACAACAGCTTCTGGAACTGGTGCTATCAACAGCAACACAGTAAATATATATATTTACATGTGACGTTATACTTAAAGCTCTTTGTCTACACGTGTGGTTCTGAGAAAAGTGGTAGGTCATGCTGTGGTACCTGTTTAGCTCCTCCTCAACATGGCGGTTGTACAGAGCTCCCTCTCGCAGTATGGCTGTGGTGTTGAGCCTGATGGGCAAGCTGTTAGTCTAGTGGAATCATACAAATACACAGGGGTATGTATTTGCTTACACAAAGACACACGCACACACAAATGACATATCAAAAGTTTCTGATGGATAACCTGTTGACATTTACCTTGTGGGTTGCAGGTGTCCCAGAGGAGTGAACTAAATCACACTTGAGCTGGGAATCATGGCTTTGCTTGATCTGGGATATCACACTCTGCAAAACCAAACAGTTGATCATTTAGAAGAGAATGGAATAGGTTCCATAGAAAGCTCTCTAGAACGTCTCCCAAATACCCACACATTGACTAACCTTGGTAACCTCAGACTTTTCTGGGTTTGCACATTTGAACTGTTGAGTGTTTGCCTCGAATAGCACTTGCTTGGGGAAAACAGAGTTATTAAACGACAATGAAGGTACATTGATGTGTACAGTAATTGCGTCAACATCAGTTCCTTAACCAAGATACCTCAGCCTTCTGTCGGTTCCTCTGTTTCACTTTCTCTAAGGCTTCTTTCTCTTTTGGAGGTCTGTAAGTGGTGGTTGGCACCTAGTAAAACATTACAGAAATATATACAGGTTGTTTAGTAAAAAAAAAAAAAAGTATAAAATAGAATTGTTTAGACACATGCTTCATGTGAATGTCCTTTACTTGATTGAATGAAACTGACCGCATGGCATTTCTCCTGCTGGGGAATCGGTTCAGGAACCGGGAGAGGACGATGTTTAGGTTTTGTAAGAGAAAACTCTTGGGGCTCAGTGATTTTTGTGGGAGCTTTCTTGATCTGCCCCGCTTGAGACATTTTAGCGGCGAGCTGATTTATCAGAACCTCAATCTCAGGGCGCCACCTTACGGACAAACATAGAAACTATCAATTTAGTGCCCCCCCCCCAAAAAAAAAAAACTACTACTGTGCTTCCGTTTGATTTACCTTAAAAGTGGAGCAATCCAGTTATTCTCCACATAATCAGCATCATAAATATGACTCCACTCGCCTTTCATCCAAGTGCTGATGTTTGTGACGTTGAATACGAAACCGAGGAACTACAAAACCATTTTAGTAAAAGTTCATATTGTTGTTAATATTATTGAGATTTTTCTGTAATGTTCATCATTTCTGGCATTAAAGTTAACAGTAGACACAGGAGTTTCTTACACTGTGCATCTTCTTGATGTCCAGAGATTTAACAATCTTGCTGAAACACTGAAGTCCAAGATCATCAAGGACGAACACAGCAAGATAACAGATAACTGCAGAAATTAAACAGACACATTTAGAGCCGGAAATATCTGATGGGGAAGTTTTTCTGAAACTGACAATAATCATTTTGCAGCACACCAGTCCAAAGGAACTTATGAACTTACCAGCAAACTGATTGCGATCAGCCTTCAATAAGCATTTACCCTTCTGATCAAAGAAAACATCAAGGACAATGTCCATCAATTTTTTGTGCTCAATGCATCCGGAGACAGTGTCAAGTATGAAGTTCTTGTCAGAAGGTTCCAGATTCTGATTGAAGACATTGAAGAAGAAAAAACTATATCATAACAGGTTTATATTAAGTAATGTTGCAATTCTAAACAGCTGGATCTGATATACTAGCCTGAATTTACTGAATTTTAACTAGGTTGCTAGCAGATACCTCCATGGCCTTGCAAGCCTCTTCTGTGTAATCCTCAACACAATATTTGTCTGCGTTGAACTTGTCAAGCAGTAAAGTGGCCTCTCTGACAAGTACCCCATAATTTGGCGACATTTTCTGTGCCTACACAATGACAAGAACGTTGCAATGTGTGATTTGAGAAGCGTGGATGTATGGTTTACTGATGCAGAGGTGGATCCATAAGGAAAACAGAAATGCAGACACAGACAAGGTGACAAATGAGGCTGAAAGACAGGCACTTACCCGGCGAGCCACTTACGAGCCTAGTTATCTTGGTGTATTTATCCTTAAGCAAAAAAGGATGGGACAAATTGCGAATAAAAAAACTCCAGCTGTCCAACCAGGCAAGTGTAGAGCTCGTCTGCATTAGCTAGGATGGTTGATACATTTGAACCTTCCCATGGATATTCTACCTTCGTTTATTCAGTCTGAGATGAGATAACTATATTAGACTAGCTAGCGTTATATTTTTTTCACATTTGTATTGGCCTTTCATTTATTTATGGTAAATTAGTCTAGTTGTCTCAGACCCAAGAACTACTAGTACTCCTAAATTCATCTGACTAGCTTCGAAAACGTTGCCATGTTTGGTCGTTGCTAAGCAACAGACTTGCGTAAACAGAAGTCCTGCTTCTCCCACATCAGAGGCTTCCAGATATGAACACTCAAATTGCGACGCCCATTACAATAAATGTTTATGTAGTTTTTTTTAAATCGTTATAACTTCATAATTTTTTGTCCCATATTAGGTAACCAGCTGTCATAGTTATATATTTTTGTACATTCGAATGAGAATATTTCATATCTTTTCTCTCGCCATAGAATGTAACAATGATTATGACGTGAGGCTTTGTGACGTGTGGTGCAATCCTTTCCCTGGGAAAGTGGGTGGCGATGTTGTCAACGTGACTGTCATCAAGCAGAGCCAGGGAGAGAACAGCAAATCTATCGGTGGATTGTTTCAAGCGCATTGCTCCTGAACAGTAGCAGGCACAGTTTACTTCTGATTATGTGGCTATGAAAACATATCGTCTTTTTGGTGGAAAAATATGAAAACATACAACTCTGTACCCTATCATCTTGGAAACCATAGCTAGCTACTGTATTTTTTAGATTTCTCACCTTTTAGCCACGTAGCTTGCTAGCTAGCTGGCTAGCGACTGCTGGTATCTCACACAGGTAGAAAGAGGGATTGATGACAAAAGAGGGGTAAGGTGGCGAGGTAACGATGAATCGGTTTCGAAAGTGGCTGTACAAGCCCAAGGTAAGATGTATGTATTTTATGTTCTTTCTACTGTCAGTCATTTATTTGCCCAAAACTATAACTTGCTAACTATAAATGTATTTTTATAGCTACCAAATATAAGTATTCTCAATTCCTCGCAATCAATAATCGCTGTGAATGCTATTTGCTAGCTAGCCGAAAAGAAAGTTGCCTTATTTGAGATCATCTCAGTTAGCTTGCTGAGCTGGTTATCTGGAAATAACTTGTCTTCAATAACATTGCCAAAATTTACTCTTTAATACGAAATAAATAATGTATGTTTAATTTTTAAATAACAGTAACGTGTAACTGATCCCGTCTCTTTTATTGCGTTATCCTCAAGTTATTGTTCGAAAACACTATATAAACAATTGTGTGTTTTGCTAGTTATGGTGTGATAATTCCCATGGTAAAACACAGAACTTTGAACTGTTACAGCATTTGTTTAGTACCTGACTGCCTTTGTCGTACAAGGTGATGTTCACCAACATTATACTTGACTTTAGGAAGTTAGTGCAGTCTTTGTTAATTGTGTCAGTGATCTTGCGGCCAATCCACTCTCTTGGTGAAAACGAACTGCTGCATATTAAGCATTTTAAATGTTATCATAAAAAAACAAACTTGTCAAAGTAAGCTTAAGAGAAAAAACATTATTTTAAACTGCGGGCCTTTCTTCGTTTATCATAAGTTTCAGAAAATATACACGATGTATAGGGTTAGGGTTAGACTAGGGTAGAGGGTTAGACTCGAGTGTCTGAAACAGTCCTTCACATCATCACCAGAAGGTTATGTAGCCGTGTATCATTTTCTCCTTGCTACAAGGGGTATTTGAGCTGCAGAAGGCTCCAGTAATCTGTCCCTGAATAAATGTGATCCTGTAACAGAGTAGAACATGAAGTAGATGCTTGATTCAATTGTCATAAACTGAAAAAAATGGATTATTTGATAAAAATGGAAATCCACTTTTGTTGTGTTACTCGATTTTAGTCCAGGTTTATGCTGTCTCTTGTGTTGTGCAGAGTAGTGATGTATTCTTGTGAAAACATCTTAATTGCTTTAGCTCGCTTTCTGTCCAGTCTACAGAGGGCATTCTACTCTGACATAAATTGTTAAACACTGCATAGTGTTTTCATTTTGCATCCACAATGTGTTGTATATTGAACTATGTTCTCCTAGTGATAGAAGGGAGTTGAGTCAGCATGTTCTCCTTGAATGGAGCAAGGCTATTGATATTTCCAGAGCTGCATTATACTTGCTAGAAGTCACTCTGAATTGTTTTCCCCTCCTTTCAGCAATACAATACCTGTATATCCAGTTTTCTCAAAAGTAGCTTGCAACATTAATCAAGAAGCACATAACATGCCTGTCTGCTCTGTCAGACTTTGGTATCAGAGCACCAACAAAAAAACACAACCATATCACTTCTTCTGAGCACTACTGTACTATTGGACTGTGTAAATAAAAAGAAGCTAAGCTTAGTTCCCTCCCTGTGCAAGCTTTCTAACATTCCTTTTGCTGGTTTAACTGGCCAACTGACAACACATTTTCTAACAAATTGACTATGCACAAAAATGTAGAATAGAACTCAACACTATCTTTTGGACGTTTTTTCTATCCACCGAAGGCTACACATGAACAAGTCTGTGACAATCCATTTACTGGAGGTGATGATCTCACATTGCATCACAGGTTACATTGTAGGCTGCGTTAAATACTCACAAAACAGAAGGTTTTCCATACTAGAGGCAAGCTAGGAAGGTGTAAGGTGAGAAGTGTATGGGGGTAGGGGGTTTGTGTTCATAAAGATGTGCACTTGACTTCACATGGAACATCCGACAGAAACAGATGAGGTCTGGATCAAGTTTCCAGCCAGCCAAAATGGCCTCTCTATCACCTCTATTCTCATTCGTCAGAGACAGGCTCATGGTGAGAGAGGGAGTGAGATGTCAGAAGGCTAAACCTGTCCATTTCCCCTCCAAGCCTCTCCTTCTGTCCTGGTGTTATTCTATCAGGCATTCAGGGGCTGACCTTCAGTTACACAGCACCTCATCTGTCAGGGTGACAGGCCCCACAACCAGAAGCAGGCGGCCTACACTGGGGCTCCATCTGCTTGTCCGTCCTCACACGGATGGCCGCTGGGCTGAGATGCGCCGCAATTCACAGTTTCATTTCTCCCCGCTAAACACCCGACATTTGTACCTGCTATGAGGAAGAAAAAAAAACATACATCCTCTCTCCTCTATCTACCAGTTGTTCAGCCAGTCAACTAAGGGTCAGTGCTGGCAGATATCGACTTTTTTTATGTCATTTTTTATTCAGCAGCGTGGTACTAATCCAATTTAACTAGCCTTAGCTATAAAACCACTGTTTTCACAGGACAGCTCACCCACCATTACACATATTTTCTCACAGTATGATAGTCTGACTAGCGGGTGGTTTTATATACGTCAAACAACGTGAACATTTTACATGCCTTTGCAGAAATAAAATACTCTCGTTTATTCCCGTCACACACACACAACTGCTGAGCAAATATAGCTGCAACGTACAAGAAGGTAAGAGAAATGTGGGTAATTGGCGTCCTGTCTGTCCAGAGTGGGGTGGCTCTGCACAGTCAGTGGAGGCCCAAGGAGCAGCAGAATGCTGAGCGGTGACCAACATGCCTGCATATTCAGCCTCCTTTCTGGTTGTCTCCTTTCTGCTTACCCAACAGCCGTGCGGTAATTGATTTGGTGTCAGCTGGCTGGATTTAGAGAGCTGACCCCTGGTGCAAATCTAGACAGGCTAGGCAATTGAAGGCCTCTTTAAATTCATTGCAGGCTGGAGAACTGGCTGTTGTGTCCTACGTGTGTGTAGGAGATGATCGAAGACGAGCTACTGGGGTGATTTAACTCCGCTGGAGAGACTTGTCCAGGGGCTGATAATGACAGTGAAGTTGTATTGATTCTCTTTGCATTATGACGCGTCAATAGTAATCTGCAGGCTCCGTAGTGGACGATTAAAGACTTTATACGGTATGATCGCAAGCCCTCAAAGTCCCCACAGCCTTCAGTAGCCTATATGATTGTGACTGTGCCAGGCTGGCTGGCTGTGCGAAATACACAACACCACCCGTCATGCTGTCCAGCGGGCGGGGGAGGGAGGAGGTGTGTTCTGGGGGGGAAGGGGGGGGGGGGCCAGCAGGTCCTATATTTTTGGGATTAGTTCTTGGCCTTGGTTACGGTTGGCAGGAGATCAAATGAAAGGATGCCTCTCTTTCACGGCTTCCACACTCTGCTGTTCCATCCCTTTGCTGTGACGGTGTTGAGGCTGAGGACAGGCTGTGAGGAGAGCAGGAACCAGGCGACTTCCTTCCTCCCTTGCTGTTTGGGAAGTGGCACGTTATCTGACGTAAAGGATCGGTCGTGATAAGCTTAGATGTTTGTTGTTGTTGTGGTTGTTAAAGTTTCTTAATATTGGTGAAGGTATAGCTAAGAAAGAGAACGCTCAAACTTCACTACAATCAGACTGAGATGTCTGCCGGGAGATTTTCCGCTCTGTAAATTTGCCCACAGTTGAGCATTGCATGTGGGCTTCCTGTGTATAAATATCTTCTCAACAGATGGCGGGCACCATGGCAGAAAGGACCAGAGTGCGCTCGGTAGGAACTGGGCAGTGTGAGGAAGAAGAACCAGGCTGTTTGTGTGTTTTGAATGGATGGATGGATCAAGTGTGCGGTAGTACCTCAGCCCACGTCCACAGCGGTCATTATGAAGTCTCATCATGGACAGAATGGAGTCGGGCCCTGCCTCGGTCGGCTGCCTCGGCCGGCTACCTCTGTCCCGGCGGTCAGTGATGGGCTGGCTTCTCTGTGAGTCATGTTCCACAGCGGTGAAGAAGGTTGAGCAGCACTCACTGAGGTCAGACCACAGCCAGTGCTCATTAGAGAACATAGGTTTGTTTTTTTTGGAGACATCATCAAGACTATTTCGGTAGATGTGAAATGAAGATGTTTTTTTGCTGCTTTTGTCCTCCAAGGAACAGGTCAAAGTAGACTGTTTTTTACGGATAGCTACGCCTTGTTGCCATCCTTTCAGCCCTCCTCTCTACTCTCTTTGTTGTGCTGATGTTTTTCAAAATGTGAAATCCCCTCTCCATCTGTAGTCAACATAGCCCTGTATTGTATAACAGAATTAATTCTTGCATAATAACTTCCTGGTGGTCACGGGTCATAAAGGGGGGGTCCCCAAATGTCACGCCAGCCTCCAGAAGATCGGAGCTCTTCTCCCTGCAGCCCAAATCCTCTTACCTCCCCCTGCTGCCCCGCTCTGCCCCATCCTGCCCTGCTGGACCCTGCCCTAGGCACGTGTCTGGCTCCATCACAGATCAAAAAGCAGATTAGTGAGGCTGAACTCCAGACACAGATTATAGCATCGCTCCCCAGATGGAACAGCTGTGTTGAGTCTGCTGAGTCAGGGAACTCGCCCTGCTACCCAGAGAGATCAGGCAACTCGCCCTGCGACCCAGAGAGATCAGGAAACTCGCCCTGCTACCCAGAGAGATCAGGCAACTCGCCCTGCTACCCAGAGAGATCAGGAAACTCGTCCTGCGACCCAGAGAGATCAGGAAACTCGCCCTGCTACCCAGAGAGATCAGGCAACTCGCCCTGCGACCCAGAGAGATCAGGAAACTCGCCCTGCGACCCAGAGAGATCAGGAAACTCGCCCTGCTACCCAGAGAGGTCAGGAAACTCGCCCTGCGACCCAGAGAGATTTCCCCGGGTCCAAAAGGGGGGCTTTGATGAGAATGTCTACTGTTCAGCCATCATAGTGAGGTGGTTCACATTGTTCCCACAAAGTGAAGTTTCAGTAATGTTCCATCAGTGTGGGGTTTGACCCCGAGCCACTCCCAAGCATTGTGCAACTGATATATCAGAAGATGTCATCTTGAAACTGCCGTTTTCAGAAGTAGTTCCAGGTCCATAACCACAGTATGCAATTATTCAACAGTGTGAATGCGAGGTCCACAGTTTAGTCAGCGATTCAGTAGATTAACCGTTGCCTTTGTTGCCTATCGCTGTAGCATTCTAGTGAAAACCAGAGAGGATTGGAATAACTAGCTTGGAAGACTGAGTACACAATAGCCGGAAGCTGTGAACGTGCTGTTTTATGCAATGTCACACAAGTGAACACAACACTCATGGTTCAGATGGAACCAAAGTCGAACATTTTGCATAATTTAACCTACAGACAGTTCTGTTCTTTATTGACGGAGAGACCTGGGATTGGAGGTGCTTTACCTGTTTGTTTCTCTTCCAACCTGCCTGCTCCGATGCGGAGCCCGATACTTTCTGCTGAGCACTGAATAAGCAATGGAACAATGCGATGGATACCACTGCTCGTTTGCCAGTAAGTGCCAGAAGCTAAATGAACTGCTGCAGGCAGTTGACAGCCCTCCCCACAACATTAGCCTGGGCTGCCAGAAGAGGCATTCCTGGAGAGCAGCCAGACAGCCAGCCAGCCAGTCAGTGAATTGAGCCTGGGAGGCATGAGGTGCAGGATAGCCATCCTGCCCGTGGTCACGAGATATTAGCCAGTTGCCACCTCCTCGTGGTGTGAATGGAAACCAAGTGATGATTCAGCGACCTCAGAGCAACAGCCGTAGACTGCTGGTGGAGGAGATGTGGGAGGATGACGAGATCCTCCAGACAGGCCAGGTGGTACGCTGCACCCTGCATGGCAACACGCTCGGAGGGTCGGAAACGGCCTTCAGTTCATTTACTCCCAAGCGTTAACGCTAAGTGAACCTGTCATTGTGACCTCGCCTAGGCTGTTTGATGTGCTATGTTGAGGCGGGGAAGGTTGAAGAGAACAGCGCACCTCAACTGTCGGTGGGGAGGTTAGGACAGCTTAATGACGGAAGATGGCAGGTTTCTGACCACAAAGGGTGAGTGTGTTTGAGTCATCCCGCAGAGTGCATCAAGGACAAGTGACGACAGGAGCGGTTTCAGGACTCGCTGCCACAGGGGGCCCAGACGGCCAGATCTGCTGAATCATTAGCTCTCTTACCCAACACAGTGGTTGTGCTCGTGGCAGGACTAGTCTTGAGGGCTGGAGACTCATCTTGAAGGCTTGTTTTCTCTTCTTTCTCTTCTTCGTTTTTAACTTCATGATGACATGATATTAACTTGTCAAACATGTTTTTCCCATGGTTCAGAGCCTCAAACTCATCTAATGACCCTGTCCCAGAGCCATAGAGAGAGAGAAATGGCTCTGTGGCTCTGACCTAATTCCCCAGTTGGAAAGTTTTTTTTTTTTCTTCTTTTCCTCCATTCCTTCAATTCCTAATGTGTTTCGTTGTGTGTTTGTTTTGTCTTTCTGGAGTTGTACTGACAGGTGAGCTGTCACGCAGGTGTCAGTATTGACAGGAACACTTCAGAAAAGGCGGCCTGATTCCCAAGGAGATCTAAAGTAATGAGGTTCAGATGAATGCGGTGAGAAAGTGAGACGGGACTCGCACTTTCAAACTGCTCGTGTCATCTGACTTCAAGGTGGCTCTGTCTTCTTCGCCACCTCTCCTCTATCAAAGGAGATCATCTCTTCAGACAGACTCGGGGCCCTTCTTATGCTGACGAGGGCGAGTTCCCTGATGTAAGGAATGCCGAAATGGGTAGACGGATGTATGAAGAGATTAGACAGACAGACTTACAGAGATAAATCTGGTAGATGATTTCTAACCTCTTAAGGTAGGCCTGGCCCACACATGCCCAGAACGTCCTACACTATCGACTTCTCTCCATGATGCAGCGGTGTTGGAATGTTCCCTCCAGAGAGGGGAATGCAGCAGGAGGAAGCTCCGGTCCGCTGCCATCTCAAAGGCTCCTTTTCTTCCTCCTCTGAGCTGGACCAGCAGAACGCCTGCCGTCTGCATGAGCCGTCTTTTGCCCTCAGTGGAAAAGGTCGTCACCCTTGGCCTGCTACCATTTCCTGTTTGGACGAGACATTAGTGTTATACACGTCACTGCGTAGACAGCGATTTGAGTCAAGCTCCATGGAAATCTACCTCTTGCTTCAGGAATTTGTCCCTTGACGAGCTTCCAGGCTCGTTCTGTGGGCGGTTTGCGTGCCGTCTGCTCACTGACTTTTAGTTTGAAGGGATCTTCGGGTATGCTGTAGTGGGAGACACTGGGTCAATACAGATCAAGGAAAGTCTCATGTAATTTTCACTTTATTTAGAAGATGCTTCTCTGTTGTATCCAGTGTGCTTCACTGAGCCTATTTCTCCTTCCTTATCCCTTGTGATGCTTCTCTGTTGTATCCAGTGTGCCTGCTTCACTGAGCCTATTTCTCCTTCCTTATCCCTTGTGTTATCTTCGGGTCATTCTGACCCATCAGTCATTGTGACCCACCGTCGTATTGCGACAACTTTACCACATACAAAAACAAAGTGAAGCATTTTCTTTTAACCGTTGGGCTGTCTCAGACCCCCCACATTGCGAAGGTTAAAAGAAAATGCTTTTTATTTGTTTTTGTATTGGGTGAAATTGGGTAAACACAACAATGGTTCGTTGTGAACCTTTGGGTCATGTGACCCGAAGGCAGCACAAGGGTTAAACACTACAGGAGGCTAACCAATAAGCTATGAACTCCAATTAGCTCTCTTCAAACAATATAGCCTTTCATGTCTCATACCATTTATACGATGGATGATACTGTCAGTCATACATTCATGGCAGATTGAGACACATGCGTCTGTGTTTAGTGTGCAGCAGATCTGGCTACCTTGTATCTCTGCAGCTAAGTATATCTATTCACTCCCTCTCTCTTTCTGTCATTCTCTCTCTATCTCTCTCTCCATATCTTAGCAGCTGGGTGCCCCACCCTCAATTCTCATCCTTCGCAAGTGATTTATATATAGACATGGAGCATATACAGTACGTGACCTTGTTGAGAAAGAACACTCGAGAGAAGTGTGAAACATTTACACGAACACTGTAGCATAACCACTCTCAGCCTGCTCGCTGTTCGGCTGTCCTGCCTGTTCTGCACACGCTCCATAGCCTCCTCTTTAGCGGTTGATGCTGTGCGATGCCGTGCCTGGCAGACCAGGACGCTAGGTTGATCATGCCAGTGTATTTCTTCCTGCTGTTTGTTTTATTATTGATGAGAGAGGGGGAGTGAGAGAGGGAACAGTCGTGCATCATCTGCTCGATACTGCAGGCAGCCCATTGGGAGCTCTTCTCACTGTGGGGAACCAGCAGAACTTTCGGGAGCAGGTCTTGTAAGATGTTCTCCGTTCCGTGTGGAAAACGTCGCTCTCCAAGGGGGCCTCCTTGTGCTACAGTAGTAGTAGTAGTAGGTCTTCAGATAATAAAGAGATTTTGTGTTTTTTTCTTTTTTTTGTGCGGGCTGAGTGCCGCACTGTGTTCTCACTTTAATCGCAGTGTTCATGCAGCACAGCAGCGTCTTAAACAGCCGAGGCAGAGCAGAGGAACCACATCAGTGTGCTGCTGTGCTGTGTTTAAGAAAATAAACCAATAACAACATTTCAACCTACCTTCTCTTTGAGATCTGGCCCTTATCTGCCCTTCTTCCCTGCCCCACCCCTCCCTCCCTCACCCCTCCGCCCCCTCTCCCACCCCTCAGCCCTCTACCCCCCTCCACCCAGCTCTGAGCGGCGTGGCAGTACATGTGCTCCCCAGCAACAGAGTGCTCTGTTGGGCTGGGCTCCTCCCTGGAGGGTGGGCACACACTGGACGATAATGACACAAATCCTTCAGCGCGGACAAGCTCTGTAATTACGCCAGCTCTTCTGGGGAGGTTCCACACAATATTAACCATCTGCTGACACCTCTCTGGTTCTACCTCCTCCTGCCCCTTGAGCCTGGGCACGAGTGCACACATGCATACACACACACACACACACACACACACGCATACACACACGCATACATACACACACTCATACGGACACACATATAGATACACACACAAGTGCACTCACACACACGACCACACACACACACAGCACTCTTCATGTGTTCTTGCTTGTGTTGGGAGTCAGATGGCTGAGCGGTTAGGGAGTCAGGCTATTAATCAGAAGGTTGTTGGTTAGATTCCCGGCCGTGCCAAATTACGTTGTGTCCTTGGGCAAGGCACTTCACCCTACTTGCCTCGGGGAGAATGTCCCTGTACTTACTGTAAGTCGCTCTGGATAAGAGCGTCTGCTAAATGACTAAATGTAAATGTGTTGACCGTTGCTCCTCCTCCCTCCCTGTCTCCAGAGGACAGACCCCCAGCTCCTGGCCCAGTTCTACTATGCTGACGAGGAGCTCAACCAGGTTGCCATGGAGCTGGACAGCCTGGACGGCAGGAAGGATCCTCAGAGATGCACCCTGCTGGTCAACCAGTTCCGCTCCTGTCAGGTACGGCCCTCACCGCAGGGGTCTACTACTACCTGTTGGACCTCACATCAATTTAATACATGCATACAAAAATACATTGTAGAAGCTAACTAGAAACTTTTGTGTGTTGTGTTGTGTGTGAATTTTCTTTTTTGTTTTGAACATTTGCAAAATATTTTTTTTAAGGTTTTTGGAAAAATACATTTTGACAAAATATTTAAAAAAAAGATGAGACGTCAGGAATCCTTCAGAATCATTGCGAAAGATAATTATTTTTTAGTATACTTTTTTTGGGTGTGTGATATTTTTTTCTAACCTTTCAAAAAGAAAAAAAACTACACCACACAAAGTTTCAAGTTTTTTCAAAACCAAAAGTTCAAAAAAATTATTTCTCCCCAAAAATTCAAAATGTATATCATTTGGAATGGAATGGAATGGCAGCAAATTTAATTTTCGGAATTTTGCTCAGGCTGGAAACCTGAGCAAACCTTTTCTGGTCCCAACTACCAACTGCCCCATTCAGGTCATAGAAAACGACAAGGCCAGAACAATTCATTAGAGTTAAGTCTATGACCCAGTATTGAAGAGACGACTAAAATACTCCTGCTCAGCAGAGTGACTAGAATTAGACCAGAGTTTAAATGAGATCAGATTGATCTCAGCTGTGTTGGAACTGGGTCAACAGAGAACGTATTTGTGGGCTGATTTGGTTGGAAGCCATTTGGGTCACCTGACTGAACCTGTGCTTGGTGGGAAAGAAGAGGGTTGTTTCAGACTTATTTGATACAGCCAGGTTTACATGACCGGGTCAAGTCTGATTGGTTCATTCTTTGGCCAGACCTTAAATTCATTTCCTTGTTTAACCCGTTAAGGAGTAGCGTCACACATATGTGATTCTGAACATTCCAACCGACTATTTTCCGATAGACAAAAACTATATGACAAACGCTATAGTATGGCTTCAAAATTTACAATTAGGAGGCTAACAAGTAACACTAGCAGGTAGTAGCATTGCTACAAGTATTATGCTAGGTTGCTAGGTAACGGAAGCTAACTAAAACTAGCTAGCTTCCGTTTTGGAAAAATAACTCACTCCTTAAGAGAGATAAGTCCTGTGTCTGGATGTGGCCTGTGGGCACATCCTGCTTGTTTAGCAGACTGCCCCCAGTGAGGGTGACTTATTGTGAAGAATAAGTGAAGTGGAACTGATTATGGCAATTGAGTTGCGAAGAACATTTAGTCATTTAGCAGACGCTCTTATCCAGAGCGACTGAAGAAGTCAAGATCACACCTGTTTAGTCTTACCTTCCTTCTGAGACGTCTTAGATTTGTTGTTTTAGATTTCTCTGTGAACCATGATGGATATTATAGATCATATATAAAATGGTGATCTATTAAATGATACCTTTTAGACTGATGTTAGGCATTTACTTCCTTAGTTATAGTATTTTGTTTTTGAGCCAGATACTTGACCAGTTTC
This sequence comes from Osmerus eperlanus, assembly GCF_963692335.1. Classification (NCBI taxonomy): domain Eukaryota; kingdom Metazoa; phylum Chordata; class Actinopteri; order Osmeriformes; family Osmeridae; genus Osmerus; species Osmerus eperlanus. Next base: position 16,337,799 of record NC_085026.1, on the reverse strand, counting down.
CTGGTGTGAGTTAGGGCCTCCTGCCATGCTGATGCATGCTGGGAAATGCGGGGCGGGGGGGGGGGGGGGGGTTGTTGGGTGGGCCATCAGCATGCATGCTGCTCCCCAGCTCCAGAACCCCTGTACCCTAGGAGGAGATTTCGCTTAATAAGGTCATCACATCCCCAGCTGTTTCTCTCTTTCTCTCTCCTCCCCTGTTCTTCCCTTCTTCAATCCTCCTCTCTCCTCCTGCTCTGTCCCCTGTCTAGCTCTCCGCTGAGGTCTCTTGTTCACTTCATTATCACCTCAAATTGACCGTGCCGTGAATGTGCCGTGCCGTGAATGTGTGTTCGTTTTGTGTTAGGCTGTGCTGTTCCTACCCAGCCTTTAGCTGACTGACTGTTAAGCATTTTCAGCAGATGATAATTAGCTGTCCTGGTCTGTCTCCCTCTTCATCTCCCCCTCCAGGACTATTGTAATGGTCTCCTCTGTCAGGGTTTAGCTTATCTGGCTATATTTCTGCAAAAGGGGGTTTTCCTTTCACAGTGAATTAGTGTCATGTTTTGCGTCCGTCAACAGTTCTACTCTCCAGTGGTATAACCCCATGGTTAGCAAGTAGTCGCTTTGGCACAGCTAACTCTCTGAATCCTGGACACCCCCCAAGGGGACCAGCAAGCGACCGGTATGCTTCCAGACTCCCCAGCATCTCTCTGTGGTCCTGGGATGCAGGACGAGAGGCTGTGAGAGAGTGTTCCACATCACCCAGTCTCTCTCCTGCTCTCCTCTGAACCACGCTGGTCTGTCTCACTCCTGCTCTCCTCTGCCCAGCCAAGCTCCTTACGTGCTCCTGGCAACAGTACGCTCTCAGCATGACCTGCATGAGCGACACAATGAATGGCTGGCAGAGAGAGCGAGGGAGGAATCAGTTTGGCAGAATAATACGGAGAGAGAGAGAGAAAAGGAGAGAGAGAGAGAGAGAGAGAGAAAGAACGGGAGAGAGAGAAAGCGGGAGAGATGGTGAGAGAAAAGGAGAGAGAGGGAAAGAGAACGGGAGAGGAATGGAGAGAGGGAGAGAAAAGGAGAGAGAAAGAGGGAGAGAAAAGGAGAGAGAGGGAGGGAGGGAGAGAGGGAGAGAAAAGGAGAGAGAGAGAGAGAGAGAGAGAGAGAGAGAGAGAGGAGAGAAAAGGAGAGAGAGGGTGAGAGAGAAAGGGAGAGTGTGGCAACAGAAAGAGGGAGAGCCTGGGGCAACTTCTCCATCTCCCTCAACAACCCATCCACTCAGGGTCACTCGGTTTGGGTCGAACTGTGGCTGATTGTCGGTCAAGAACAGTGAGGATAGGACACCTTATGATTAGCCAGGGCTCCGTGGTGGTTTACCATGGAGGGCAGCGAGCCAAGGCCAACACACAGGTCATCACTGCTACCGAGGAAGCAGTGGTTCAGCTGTTTTTCCGCAAACCTTTTTAATATTTCTTGTGGGGGTTAGCCGGGAGGCGCTGTGTCTGTCGTGATCACCGCACACAGCAAGGCTTCGCCGGGCTGCGAGGCTCATTGTTAGTCATTGTTTACGGCTCTTGTACATGCCAGCAGCACACAAGCTCTTGATTAGCTCTGGCTGTGCGTGACAGTGTGTTTTGTTTACACCGCTGGAATTAGGGGATTTAGTTTAGTGTGAGTGTGTGTGTGGGGGGGGGGATTGAATTGTGAAGCTGTCATAGTCCCTGTTTTGAGCATGTCCTTGTCTCATTGTTTACTGCCAATTCCCAGTGAGGAGTTGAGTGCTTTTTCAACATGGATTAGTCCCCGTAGTTAGGTCGAAGGTAAGTCGAGCCTTCCAGGAACATGTCACATGTCACAGTGTTCTCCGGCCACAGCACGCGTCCGCCTGTGTCCAGTCGCCCGGCCGACGGAACACTTCCTGACCGTTCCATTTCATCCAGTTTATTCAATCTCTTCCTCTGTCACTCTCCCCCCCCCCCACCCCCCCCCCCCCCCCCCTCCCCGCCGTGTCTGCAGGACAATGTGTTGAACATTATCAACCAGATCATGGATGAGTGTATCCCTGACGACAGAGCCAACAGAGACTTCTTGGTGAAGTTCCCGGAGGAGATTCGCCATGACAACCTGGCAGGGCAGCTGTGGTTCGGAGCCGAGGTACAGTGCGATATTCCCTCACTCTGTCCAGCTCTACAACAAGTCCACTGTGTCTGGCCCGCGTAATGATCTGGGACTGTTCGGATAACAGTCTATTGTTGTGTGTTTGTGTCTGATTGTGTGGGTGTGTGTCCCTGTGTGTCACTGTGTGTCCCTGTGTGTCCCTGTGTGTCCCTGTGTGTCGCTGTGTGTCCCTGTGTGTCCCTGTGTGTCGCTGTGTGTCGCTGTGTGTCGCTGTGTGTCCCTGTGTGTCCCTGTGTGTCCCTGTGTGTCGCTGTGTGTCTCTGTGTGTCTCTGTGTGTCCCTGTGTGTCCCTGTGTGTCCCTGTGTGTCCCTGTGTGTCGCTGTGTGTCGCTGTGTGTCGCTGTGTGTCTCTGTGTGGTGCATGTGTGTGTGTCTGCATGTGTGTGTCTCTGTGAGCAGTGTCTGGCTGCTGGCTCGATCATCATGAACAGGGAGATTGAGAGCATGGCCATGAGGCCGCTGGCGAAGGACCTGACCCGCAGCCTGGAGGAGGTGAGGAACATCACGCGGGACCAGGCCCTGCGAGACCTCAACCTCTACACCGACCGCATGCGGGACGCGCTGCGCCACTTCGATAGCCTCTTCGCTGAGTTTGAGCTCAGGTACGTGTCATTGTTCATTTAGGGTGCACTGCCCCTGTCAATAAATACAAATGCTCTAACCCCTAAGCTACCTAAGCATGACGACTGCCCTGTGTGGTATCGCCGTGGGCATCATGAACGTGAGGGTGTGACCATGTGGTCCTCTGTCTGGTCTCTCCACAGCTATGTGTCCGCCATGGTGCCTGTGAAGTCTCCCAAAGAGTACTACGTCCAGCAGGAGGTCATCGTGCTGTTCTGTGAGACCGTGGAGAGGTGGGTTCTGCCGGGTGGGGAGGGGGAGAACCTGGGTTCTGCCGGGTGGGGAGGAGGGGAGAACCTGGGTTCTGCCGGGGGAGGAGGAGGGGGAGAACCTGGGTTCTGCCGGGGGAGGAGGAGGGGGAGAACCTGGTTCTGCTGGGGAAGGAGGAGGGGGAGAACCTGGTTCTGCCGGGGGAGGAGGAGGGGGAGAACCTGGGTTCTGCCGGGGGAGGAGGAGGGGGAGAACCTGGGTTCTGCCGGGGGAGGAGGAGGGGAGAACCTGGTTCTGCCGGGGGAGGAGGAGGGGGAGAACCTGGTTCTGCCGGGGGAGGAGGAGGCGGAGAACCTGGTTCTGCCGGGGAAGGAGGAGGGGGAGAACCTGGGTTCTGCCAGGGGAGGAGGAGGGGAGAACCTGGTTCTGCCGGGGGAGGAGGAGGGGGAGAACCTGGTTCTGCCGGGGGAGGAGGAGGGGGAGAACCTGGGTTCTGCCGGGGAGGAGGAGGGGAGAACCTGGTTCTGCCGGGGGAGGAGGAGGGGAGAACCTGGGTTCTGCCGGGGGAGGAGGAGGGGAGAACCTGGTTCTGCCGGGGGAGGAGGAGGGGAGAACCTGGGTTCTGCCGGGGGAGGAGGAGGGGGAGAACCTGGTTCTGCCGGGGGAGGAGGGGGAGAAAGGAGCATTCACAACGTTAACACAGAGAGCCTGGTAGACGCTTATCAATTCAGTTTAACTTTATTTATTCTGACACACAGTTCCATCTAGAATAGAAAACAATACGAGGACAGATATTACCATAAAGGGCATGTCCACAGTGATTAAAACACACATGCATGGCATTATGTTCAGTTTGAGAGAGGAAGGTTGGGTCTGTGGCGTGTCATCACGGCCCTGTGATGGTTGCAGGGCTTGTCAGGCTTTCTAAACATCTGGGTGATTCCTTCTCCTGTCGCCCGTCCTCTGTATTGTGTCCCAGGGCCCTCA
>NC_085026.1:16313492-16333624 GCF_963692335.1 Osmerus eperlanus | reverse complement strand
GGAAAGGCGCAGACGGACCTGGCCCTGGATGCGTCTCCGAGCCTGGGGGAGGAGGAGGAACAGGAGTTGACGGTGGACAAGGAGTGGGAGGACATGGAGGCGGGGCCAGAGGAGCAGGGGCGGGGCCTGCTGTGCGAGGAGGCGGAGGAGGCGGACCTGGCCTGCTCCATGCAGTACGACGAGGAGGAGCTGGAGCAGCTCAACATGATGGTGCACCGTGTGGGGGACGAGATGTCCACGCTGCTGTCCCCCCCCAGCCAGGGCCAGTCCCCCGCCCACCGGCCACTCAGGGGAGGGGGCTCCAGCGGGGCCTCCAGCACCGAGGCCTCCCCCTGCAGGGCCCCCGGGGGCCGGGGCAGGGCCGGCCTGTTCCAGGAGGAGGAGGACAGGGTGTTCTTCATGGAGGATCTGGACGTGTTGACCGGACGTCTCACCTCACCAGCCAGAGTCCCCCAGCCCCCCTCCCCCTCTGAGCCCCCTGCCCCCCCCAAGGACCCCACCAGGAACGGCTGGCCCTCCACCCAATCAGACGAGTTTCCTCCGCCGCCGCCGCAAAGCCACGCCCCTCAGTGCCCTGCCTCCAAGCCCCACCCCCTCTCCTCCACCCCCGAGCCCCTCCCCTACACCAGCGGCTGGAGGTGGGGCTGGAGGGGGCGGAGACGGCCGAGGTCATCGCCAACCGCATGGGCGGGATGAAGCTGTCGGCCACGGTCATCTTTAACCCCTGCTCTCCCAGCCTGACGGAGCTGGCGGGGGACAAGCTCCTGCTGCCCCGCCCCCCCTCCCGCCTCGGAGGCGGAGCCCTGCGGCCCCCTGGTGGCCACGCACTGCCTGCTCAACTCCTGCGTGTGCTGCGGTAGCTGCTACGACGGCCACGACGACGTCCTCTCCATGGACACCGCCGGCCTGGGGCTGGCCCTCGGCCTGGGATTGGACAAACACTGCAAAGTCCCGCCCCTTGGTTCCGTCATCCAATCGTCTGCCTCCTGCCTGGCTCCCCCTGGGAGGGAGCCGGGGGGTAAGAGAGGAGACCCCGCCCAGCTGACGCCCCCCTCGCCCCGCTGCTCCCCAGAGCGCCCCCTGGTGGGGGAGCAGGAGGAGGGGGCTGAGTGCTGTGAGAAGTGCCTGGTGCTGGTGCCCCCGGGGCCCCCGCAGGATCGGGGCCCAGCCGGGGGGGCCCCCCGCACCCTGCAGCCACCAGTGGAGGACTGTGAGGAGGCCCCAGGCCAGCGGGGGCCGGGAGAGGCTGGGGACCAGGGACGTCGACAGGGACACCAAAGAGGAGAGCAAGAAGAACACTAGGTGTGTGAGCCGTCGTATGGACATTGGGGGTGTGTGTGTGTGTGTGTGTGCGCACGTGTGTGTCTTCTGTTCATAATCATCTTTCTGCTCTTCAGAAGTAAGGTTTTTGTATTGTGTCATTCACTTGTCTGTTTAGAGAGAGGGGAGATCATTTTTACTTCACTCTATGTACCATCTGCATGTTTTTATTTGGCCATTGCATGTTACATTTTTTCCCCCTAATTGTTTTGGATTTGTTTTGGTTGTGACCAGTTTCCAGGACTCTCCTCTCAGCTCAGTGTCCAGTAGTGACTGTGAGAGTGTGTCTGTCACCACATGTAGTCTAACCAGCGGCTCATACACACCAAGGTAACCCCTGACCCTTCGTGTGTGTGTGTGTGTGTTCTACTGTCATCGTCCTCTGTGTTTCACACGTTCCAGGTTTCTTTAAGTCTTCACCTGCCAGCGTCTGTAGTCTGGCTCACATCTGTCTCCCCCCCCCCCCACCCCCCCCCGCCCCGTGTCACTGCGCTCTCTCAAGCTCTCATCTAGCTAGAAATACACCATGACTCATCTCCAACGATGCATATTCACACGCCGCATTCCAGCCGGCCGTGTTTGTGTGCTGCCGAGAATGATAATGTAACAGTCCCCTGTGTGTGTGCCTCCGCCTCGCTCCCCTCTCTCTCTCTCTCTCTCTCTCTCTCTCTCTCTCTCTCTCTCTCTCTCTCTTTATCTCTCTCTCTCTCTCTTTATCTCTCTCCCTCTTTCTCTATCCCTCTCTCTCTCTATCTCTCTCTCTCTCTCTTTATCTCTCTCCCTCTTTCTCTCTCTCTTTATCTCTCTCCCTCTTTCTCTCTCTATCTCTCTCCCCCTCTCTCTCTCTCTCTCTTTATCTCTCCCCCTCTCTCTCTCTCTCTCTATCTCTCTCCCCCTCTCTCTCTCTCTCTCTCTATCTCTCTCCCCCTCTCCCCCTCTCCCCCTCTCTCTCTCTCTCTCTCTCTGTCTCTCTCTGTGGCATGGCCTCCTTCCCCCTCCCCCCCCCAGCCCAGTCAGCAGTCTGACCACCAGCTCGGGGATGTCGGAGGATCTGGACCACCAGGAGATCCAGCTGGCTCTGCAGGCCGCCAAGATGGCCGCCAGGAACAAGATCCGCTCCCGCTTCCACAGCAGCAGTGACCTCATCCACCGCCTGTTCGTCTGCATCTCAGGTGAGAGGCCCTTCATCTCTCTTCCCTTTCTCTTTCTATATCTCTTTCTGTCACCATCCCTTTTTTCTATCTGTCTCTCTCTGTCTCTCTCTCTGTCTCTCTATCTGTCTCTCTCTCTCTCTCTGTCTGTGTCTCTCTATCTGTCTCTCTATCTGTCTCTCTCCCTCTGTCGCTCTCTCTGTCGCTCTTTCTGTCTCTCTCTCTGTCGCTCTCTCTCCCTCTGTCTCTCTCCCTCTGTCTCTCTCCCTCTGTCTCTTTCTCTGTCTCTCTGTCTGTCTCTCTGTCTCTCTATCTGTCTCTCTCTCTCTCTCTGTCTGTGTCTCTCTATCTGTCTCTCTATCTGTCTCTCTCTATCTGTCTCTCTCCCTCTGTCGCTCTCTCTCCCTCTCCCTCTGTCTCTTTCTCTCTCCCTCTGTCTCTCCCTCTGTCTCTCTCTCTCTCTCTCTCTCTCTCTGTCTCTCTCTCTCTCTCTCTCTCTCTCTCTCTCTCTCTCTCTCATGGTCGCTCTCCCTCCACCAGGTGTGGCTGACCAGCTGCAGACCAACTACGCCAGCGACCTCCGCAGCATCCTGAAGACACTGTTCGAGGTCATGGCGACCAAGTGTGAGCAGGGGGAGAGCGACATGCAGAAGAGAGGTGAGGCACTCGAGACAAGAGTCAGTGCTGTTTAACCCTGGCTCCTTTGAGGAGCGCTGGCCTGTGGAAGGCTGGTTGTTCTCTGTGTAAACTGTGCTGTTCCACCTTTCAGCGCCAGGCCTGTGCAGTGCTGGGCTGGAGGACTGCGCTCTCTGCCAGGAGACTGTCTCTTCGTCTGAGCTGGCTGCCAAGGCCCGCGAGGGCCAGTTTGAAGGTCAGCGACCTATCTCCTCACACACAGCCACACACACATCCTCACATATATACACACGCATCCTCACACACATACACACAATTCAAGGAGTGCATAAGAAACGTCAGCACATTTTGGCGTTCGCTTCACTCACCAGCTTGCATACTCAAAAGTGACACGTTCACCCCAACTCACCCGAAACAAACGCTCACCCCCCCCTCCACCACAGACCCCCAGACTGGGTTCCTGACGAGGCCTGCAACTCATGCATCGCCTGCAAGGCCCCCTTCACTGTCATACGCAGAAAACACCACTGCAGAAGCTGTGGGAAGGTGAGGCTGGACACACACGCACTGCTTAAACTCGACAGTAAAACTTGCTGGGGCCATTTGTGCATCGTCCCAGTGACACGTTGTTCGTCTTCGGACGGTACATTTAGTCATTTTAGCAGACCCTCTTATCCAGAGCGACTTACAGTAAGTACAGGGACATTTTCCCCGAGGCAAGTAGGGTGAAGTGCCTTGCCCAAGGACACAACGTCATTTGGCACGGCCGGGATTCGAAACCAACAACCTTCTGATTAATAGCCCCACTGCCTAACCGCTCAGCCATCTGACCCCCAGATGGCTGAGCGAGTTGTTGTTGTGGTGGTGGTTTGTCCCCCCTGGTTTGTCCCCTCACATGTCGCTCTGTCTCTCGTGCCGCTCTGTCTCCCCTCCTCCAGATCTTCTGCTCTCGCTGCTCCTCCCACTCCGCCCCTCTGCCTCGCTACGGCCAGGTGAAGGCCGTCAGGGTGTGCACACACTGCTACATGTTCCACGTCACGCCCTTCTACAGCGACAAGACCGGCGTCTGACCCCTGGAAACAGGACTATCTCTCTCTCACACGCACACACACACGCACGCACACACACACACACCACCTCCACATGAGCATATGCAATGAATGGATCCTATGCTGCATACGGAGCCAGTACCCTCTTATTGCGCCGACCGACCGATTCTCTGCCAGGCCGAACGAGGACTTCCTGGATGAGAGAGCAGAGAAACGCGACACAGAGACAAACCAACTCGGCCCAGACCCTTGTAGTTTGTTTGTTTTCGTGATGCTGCTAAAAGGGAACATGGCGCTGGTTCCGACAGTCCTGGTGTGACGTCTACAATCCTCCAGGAAGGGAGAAGGAACTGAGGTTGTGAACCGCTACGTTAATATGCTACGTTGCTATGCTACCTGAAGCACACCGCTAGGAGAGCGAGGCGCTGGACCGTTCGGGGTTTATTGCTTGTGTATAAAAGGTCTTGTGACATATTTTCCTATGCTTTAGCGGGCTTCCCACACTTGTGCCAGAGCTCCCACGGGACTCAGATTACCTAGAAGAATGTAAGTCATAATAACCATGTAAATAAAGGTAATTATGTTGATAATAACGGTTAGCATTGCACCACCGGTCTCTTGTTTGGCACAATGGTTAATAAACGTTGTTTTCTTTAGTTTGTCATGATTAAACTGCAGATGCTGGAAGGAAGTGAAGTACAAGCTACAATTATCGGGCTACCTATCTCAGCACAGCAAAAAAAAAAAAAATGCTACAATTTATAGACAATGGTTTTATATCTTGAAGTCGATGTTATGAGTCCTACAGTGCTTTTAATGCCAATGAATGTGTACTATTTAACAAAATGGAGGCTTTATTTTAGTGGCTGTGTTTCGAAGGAAATGCAGGATTTACAGTAGCCTTTAACGATATGGGCTGTGCCTTGTGCTCTTAAACATATGATATTGCATGTATTTGAATGATTTCCAAACCACATCCAAATCTGAACTTTTAGCTTTTAGGAATCTGAGACGGCCAATGAGAAGCAGTTCTCCACTCGACACTAATGCGTCCAGGCCAGTGATGACACCTAGTGGAGGATGTAACCCTGTGTCCACACCTCTGCGCGTGCATCCTCACCAGTCAAGAGGTGTGTTCGACTTCATGCAGAGCCGGCTGCAGCCGGCTGCCTTGAAGCTGAGATTGCCATTGGTTGCTTCAAGTCAGCCGGGCTGCAGGCGGCTGCAGGCGACGCCGGCGCTGCATGAAGTCGAACTCACCTATTGACTAGCTTGATGTTTTCCATCCCCTAGCAACCTTACGTTTCTCGTGCAATATTCTGTGCAAGGCCTACTTCCTTCTGTTTCTTACGACGAAGTACGACTTTCTCACTACGAAGCTCTGTACAGGTGTCTGTCAGACAGACAAAACTACTACTTAAAGCAGAATTTTACATGATATTACTTTACCTTTTATTTGAAACACTGACCGTCTCACTAACTGCTGCTCACCGGATCTGTGCTTCGTGTTTTCATTACTGGCAGAAATGGTCGTTCAGAGGTATACTCTATCCGACTGTTGACTCCTTATATTACACAGGAACGCTCCTGAACGTTGTCCTCAATGCCTCAGTCTGCTCTGCACATAACACTATGTTGTGAGAGCTTCCTCTCTTCCTCCCGCTATCAAGATATCTTCCAAGTATATCTATCTCACAATGAAGAATTATCTTGAGTTGATGTGATCTGGCAAAGGTGTTCAACTCCACGGCCGTGCCAGTTATGTCAATTCTGCTCTGACTTCAAGCTAACTCTCAGGCTTCATATTGTCTAGCTCACTCGCGAGTCACTACTTTTTCAATGGTTTTATTTTTATTGAGGAAATTATTAAGACACTTTAAAGAGATTATAATTTTTTTTCTTTTATAAAGAACAAAGGAAATTATGTAAATGTATAACGCTACTTTTTCTGTATAAAAGGAATCATGCAGTAATTAAAGGACTGGATATCCTGTTACTTCAGAGCTTGCTCTTATTTTGTAAACACTTGTACATTTTAATGATAAGAGCTGTGAAACGTTTGGAAAACGTAATGTCATCTAGTTTTAAATGTATAAAATAAATGACTTTTATTGATTTCAAAAAGTGGTGCTGTATGTCTCTTCTATATAACTGATAATGGCCGGGTTTTCCAGATTTGTTAAGAAGCTCTTAACGCTAAGAGCTTCTTAGGAGCGTTCTAAGAGCACTCTTAGAACGCGAATCTGGGAAACTACAGACATTTGTTTTCTTTCTCCTCCGGTAGGAGGGAACCTATTGTTTTTGTTACTATTCCTATTATTATTATATTTCTCCGTTAAATGGCTCAATAGCTCAAAAAGTCCTCGACCCGATTTTTTCTAATTTGGCCCAATGATACAACAGGTCACTCACTACTCGAAGACGGCTAGTGGTCCACGTACGCCCATAGGTGGCGCTATAAGCCACGCCCAAAGTGTACGTGATTTCCCCAGCGCCCCATTACTCCAAAATGCATGAAAATTGGTATACATGCCTTATTTCTCATGGGGAACAAAAAAGCCTCAAGAACCCATAAGGTCCGCCACGATAGATTTTGCTGTACTGTCCAAATTAGCCTGGTCCTAACCAGACTCGTATATTTCATTTGTACAGACAGTCTGGCCTCGCTCCATTGACAAGCGTTGACTTCCTTGTAGGCGGGTACTCTGTTGAAGTTTAAAACTATTGGATCTGCCCAGAGCCACTCTGATCTGCCATAACCAATCGCTAGCGTTCGCCTTAGTCAATTCCTTCACCACTACTGTAACAGAGCTAGCTGCCGTAGCTGGAAAATCAAACTGTTCCCGAACCCCGTGGGGAGGAGGGCCACAACATCATGGCCACCAACAAAACTCAGCAAAACTTGACTTCTTGCAACTTCTTGCTCTGGCTTTAGCTTATGGATATTCGGCAGCGTTGCCAAAACGGACCGAATGGCTTCGCTTGCATCTTTCTCCGCCGCCATTACGGAACTACAACACAAACTAGCGCACGACAGCCACTCCCTCTGTTCGCTGATTGGCCGGTAGAAAATTAACCGGAGACATCTGACTTACTTATCTCATGGCCAGACCGAGAACAGAAACAAAATCAAAATTGAGCAGAAGTACGTAGGAGGGCAGAGCCAGGCTACAAATTTGGTACAACCTTCAAAACCCTTCTCATGAACCATAGATCCAATCGACTTGAAATTTGTTACAGATGTGAAGAATACATGTATTTATATAGGGTGACATGGAATAAGAAATACAATACAACATTTCTGAAAGGGGTGTATTTATGTAAATGTCCACATTGCCTCAATATCTTTTTGTCAATAAATCAACTGATTGACTGATGGTTTTTCAAACCTTATTGGCTTCAAGGTGACACCATTCTGATGTACCATGCTCAATTTCATGCAATTTTACCTTGAAATGTCAACCGTTTCTTAACCTTTTCCCCAAAGCTGACCAAAGATAATACCCTGACCTTTCTATTCTTAAAATCTCAATATTTGGTGTGTAGCAGAGACGTGGATGACAATCGGCTGTGGGAGTTGCGGTTGAATTCCACCAGGTGGCAGCAGATCGATGTGTAGTTTAGCCCTGGCTTGTTGCTCGGTAAATGTAGTCGAGTCTTAATTTGACCACTTACACACGAAAATCTGTCATCCATGAGATTGTTCGACTCCCATTTTTCAGAACGTTGTGGTAGGCAGGCACAACTATGTCGAATAGCTTATTGAAAACTGTCGTACAGGTTAATGTGCCACTTGTAGTGTTGCATAATATGTATGCCTTATTGTTAAATGAATGTGCTTCAACAGTATACATGTCATGTTATAATTAGATGTGTGTTGAAGAAGGAGTTAAAACTGTCGATAGATTTTTCCAGCCCTTTTATCTGATTGGTCAAAAGTTGAGCGCTGGGACGGACAAGTCAGTCCGCTGCTGCCCTCCGGAGTGTTGTGGACAGCGTACTATAGGTTGTTGGATACCGAATTTGAAAATGAATACAATATTACTCCGAATTTAGCAGTTCGTTTTGCGTGTGATTGTTGGAAGTGCGTAGTTTTGTGTTTCGTTTAAATTATTTTAAAGACCGAAGCATTTTACGGTGTGCCAGTTTATTATATGCATAGTGGAGTGGGGCGGTCGATGACATCGGCCACTGACAATTAATGCATGGAGACAGCGGATCTCAGTAAGAATGGGTAACAAGATTTCAACAAGGATGTCGATACGGGGTTAACTTCAGCCACGGAAATTCAGGTAGGATATTTCACAATTTTAAGTTCTGAATACATTTATGACATTTGTAAGAAAATCCATTTCAATTTTGTATAGAACCAGACCAGGCGATTACTATGACTATATGCTGTTCTCAAGTAGAAGCTAAATTGATTTAGGCAATAAGGAACTCATAATAAGAACTAAAAGGTTGTAGGCTATTTCCCTATAGGCTACTGAAAGTAAATACACGGTGCGTTTGTGCTACTTCATGATCAATTTCATAAAACATAATTTGATCACTACGATCTATCATATTCCACCATGCGCAGTACACTGATCAGTTTCAGCACATATCTGTTTTTAAAATATAGACAACGTGACATTGTACCACACAAAGATAGATTATTCATGAAGGCTATTATGTTTGTAGACCATACCATACATATATTCAATAAATTCTGTGATCATAAATGAGAAACCATGTTTTCACTGACAAGAACAGGGAATATGCCATAACTTGGATTATAAAAGTTTTAAAAATATATTTACATTTGACTAACTGGCCAGCACCTTTTCCTGGAGAGAGATCTGGGTGTCATTTTCTCAACATTTGTCTTTTAGATTTTGGATCATGAAGTTGTCTTTGATCAGGATGGCAGTTTTGAAGATCATGCTGCTCATCTTTGAGGCTTTTCTGCTGTCTGACTGCGCAAGAGGTGAGTAACATTTAACAAGTTCAACTTTGTAAGTTCAACTTGTTCACTAAAGGTATTTGTTGGTTTATTTGTTCTTTCTTTCATGTCTATCTGCCTGCCTCTTGCTGTTTCTGTAGAGATAAAGTAAACATGGCATGTATTCCAAGTCACACTGTGCTAGTCTACTTTATGTTGACCATTGCGTGTGTGTTCTTTTTAGTTTACGAGCAGAATTTCTCAGTTGGCTTTAACTTCTAGTTCAAGTAGCGAGGGTAAAATAAAAGAAGGAAAAAAAATCTAAACAGAACCCAAAATCAACAAAAAGAAGGAGAAACTTCCCAGCCCACGGTGTGATCTTTTCAGTCATGGCCGTGTGTGTGTGTGTGTGTGTGTGGTGTGTGTATGTGACTGTGTATTCACCACAGCTAGGCCAAACAAACACATCCATCAGGTTCCCAGGGTGAAAGAACACAAGTCAGTTCTGGAGTCCAGCTCTCCTGGGGTTGGCCCAGACACAGTCTCAGCATCAAGCTTGCGTGTGTGCGTGCGCGTGTGTGTGCGCGTGTGTGTGCGCGCGTGTGCGTGCGCGCGTGTGTGTCATTTGATGCTGCAAGTCTGAAGTTGCAGAATAAAGCTTCCGAACACAAGTAAAAAAACTTGTTGGCATGGTGAGCATTTTCAGTCAGCAGTTGGGAATGCTAATTTGCCACGAGGGTCCATACCTTTTGTCTAATTCTCACACAGCAAATGAATGTGGTGCCTGAAATCACATTACCTGTTTGTGGCCAACAGGGCATTGCATAGAGGTAACGGGTGAGGGCCAGTGCCTGTTTGCAGGAGGAGATTACATATGTGGGTCTACAGACAATGTTTTATTCACAGCGGGCCAGCCAAGCCTTCACGACGCAGCTAAACCAAAAGTAAACAAGTCGCAGAGGCTAAATAAGATTAGACAGGCAATTATGTATGTTTACAGATTAGCAGATGTCGGAGGAAGGGAAGACTGATAGGACTGACTGTTGAGGACAAATGAAGCCAGATTTATTGAGGCATGGTAAACTGTGTGTGCTGTGGCCTACACAGTTTTTTATGTGTTTTTTATACTTTCTCTCCTAAAGTCAGAGATAGAGAGAGAGGAAATGTTTTGCAATTGTCTGGCCAAAGAGAAATTATTTTGTAATACTTTGTAATTAATCTCTGACTCTGGCTCTGATTCTAGTAGTTAATTGAACGGTTAATAAATGTGTATTGTATTTCGACACAAGGGTTAGGGTTAGTAACCCTAACACAAGTTTGGTATTACCACAGATTCCAGAATGTAAGGCTAAATATCCTCTAACCTCATGATACTTCAATGTCTTGGTTTATAATTCTATGACATCCCATTAAAACATCTTCACTGTTCAACTTATAAAGTCTCAAGCAGCTGTATAAAGCTGTCCTTACAACTTTTTACTGTCGATGACCGCATCCAGGACAAACGCAAACTAAATCACACGGCATCTGTCGGGATGATTGGTCTGTGAGATACTGGACGTGGCTTTTACTAGTATAACGACACAAATGAAACTTTCAGACAGTTGGTGAGAAAGAAAGCTGTAAAATCAGCAACTGGCAGCCAACAGATCGTTTTGTTCAGTCCCCTTCAGGTTTTCTTCCTTCTTAGCTTTGAGTACTAAAACTGTGCTGATTTGTGGAACCCTGTTGCACCTCCTGACTCCTCCTCCACCCCCCGCCAGCCACCTGGAGGAGGTGCTTGGTGACGAGCACCAGCACGGATCCTAATGTGGCGACAGCACCGGGGACCGGGACTGAGTGTCTGTGGAATTTGGCGGTCAGGACATGTGGACCTGCCATGGGCTCCAGGCTCACCAGGTCTCTACTGTTTACTGGTGTGTACACACACGTACACTCACACATGCACACACGTGCACATACACACACTCACACATAAACACTCACACATGCACACACACATACATACAGTACATGCACACATACACACATGCACACACACTTGCACGCATACATGGACACACTCACTTACACACACACACATGCATACACACACACACATGCAAACATACATCCGTATTTGCATCTTGGATCTGTATAAGAACAAAGTATACATTATTGGGTTCAGTTGAAGCTCTGTTCAGCCTAAAGCAAGAGTGTGTGATTAGTGAAGCAGATGAGCACACTCATGTACTGATTTGTTACACTTATGGATCAACTGGGCACAACGCTTTGAACAACAAGACAATGTTTACTCAACTACACCTCTCAAGCCATCTGGAGAAATTTAGAGCATGCAGGCTTTGCAACTCTTTTGGAAAATGTACATTTTATAGGACCCGTTACATCACAGTTTTATAACAAGAAGGTAGTATGAGATAAATTGTATGCCAAGGGCTTTTAAAATCACAAGGCCATTTGGCTTCCTCTCAGTTTTCCATTTCCTTTCAACGTAATGAGGCTCGTTTCCCAGTAACCAAATACCCCAAAGTCCTCTTATTTCTTAAATACAGTCCAAATAGTATGAAGGTAATGACACAGTGGTGTTCTGGCACATGGGCCCAGCTGGAGAAAGAGGGAGTGCACAGAAAGAGAGAGAGATGGAGAGAGAGAGAGAGAGAGAGAGAGAGAGAGAGAGAGAGAGAGAGAGAGAGAGAGAGAGAGAGAGAGAGAGAGAGAGAGAGGGAGAGGGAGAGGGAGAGATGTGGAGAGAGGGAGAGGAGAGAGAGAGAGAGAGAGAGAGAGAATGTGTTTTTTCATTTCTTTCCATCAACCTTGACCGGCACTCTCACAGTTGTAGCACCTGATTGAGATATGAGAAGATGAAATGAATGTTATCTTACTATTAGTCATGCATTTGAAATAGCAGAGCTGGCGGTATGAGGTTTCACTGTGGCAGGACTCTCTACTTCACACCCTCTGCCATAGCAGCCAGCGCCATGGCAACCCTCACACTGCAAAAAACGTACATCGAACTGAGTATGGTCCTTTTTTTAAGATTTAAAATTGAGTTGGACTTGTTTCTAGTATGAATGGCATAATGACTTAATTTAAGTAAACAATAAAAGAAGTCTTTTCTTACTGCGCTTGGAAGCAGATTTACTTGCTTTTAGCATAAGCAAGCTCATAACTGATATTTTAGATTTGATCAGGCATTTTTGCTGAGCTGTCCCCCCCCCCCCCCCCCCAGACCAATTTATGACCTAACAACAACCCTAACCCGTCACCCACGTCCCAGTCCTCTGTCTGTCCTTCTCTGCATTTCCTCATGTTTATTACCAGTGTGAAGCCAGAGGAAGTGAATTAAATTAATGTGCTGTCGTTAAAACAAGACATGAGTTGACCTTTCCTCCCACCCACCCCTTTTCCAGCTCTCCAATAGCTCCTATTTACCGAGTCTGGGTCCGTTTGCAGAGAACAATGGTTGGATTATTACGTGCAGTGGTTCCCCCCGGTCAGACATGGCAGCAGTAATTAATTTTAAACACTCCTCATCCCCGTAGACTGGGCTTTCTCGCCGTCTATTAGAGCACACTGCAAACCTGGGACTTGTTTCCTGATGGGCTGCTGTTTAGAGGTGCGTGAGAAGGAGTTATGAGAGCGTTCTGTGAGTACGTGTATGAACGTATGTGTGTTTTATGAAGAACTCTGAAATTACCCTGTGAGAAGTTTTGATAATGAGGTATCCAAGGAGCACGAAACAATTTGAAAACCCTGCAAGCACCGACAACTCACTCGACTCTCCGACTGAAACGGCAGCTACAGCTAGCAGTAGCTATCGTTACTGTTTTCACAACGACAAAATGGTACTAATTTAGCAACGAACATAACCATTTAACGACGCTATCACTCCAGCTGTCACTTGTGACTGCCACACACTGCTCCCCTTGTCAAACTTTTGTCAGAGAGGGCTCTAATGGTGGGAACGTGTTAAACATCACTCCTCACAAGGGAAAGAAAGGAAACGAGCGCGGTGACGAGGGATGTTGTGATAAATAGCCATTATGGAGGTCACTTGGTGTTTACCCTGGTGAAACGTAATCTCTGGGAGGAACACTGTCTCCACTGACTGACTCTAATCAGCACCTCCATTAGCATTCAGATGGAATTGAACCATTGTTTACGTTTCTCAGCTGTATGGAAATGGTTTCATGTGTGAATTGTGAAGGGGATTTTTGACTATACTTTGTCCCTATACATTGATCGCTAGTTTGTTTGGCCTGGTGCCTGTGGGCTTGACTTCAGACCACACACATTCTTCCTGCAGGGTGAACGGGGTAATTGACAGATTCATAGAATTCTTTTTGTCCCCTTCTCAACCCTCACCAAATCCATAGAATCCGTCACACAGTGCTGTCACCATTCAGATGATAATCATCCACTTCCTGATTTGATTTCCATAATTTTGCATAGCGGGTATACATTATGCATTAAATCAGAAAATAGCTTTACAATGAATGCCTTCAATCTAACCCTACCACTGAGCTGAGCATGTTTGAGTGAAGAGGTTCACTGAAGGGCTGCTGTGCTACTGGTCAGAGAACCAGAGATCCAGGGAGCCAGAGAGCCAGAGAACCAGTGCGGAGGGCTGGGGGTGGGGGTAGGGGGCTGCCCTGCTGGAACCTTACAAGTGACCTTACAATAACATTTCAGCTACGCAGTGGGAAGTGTTTGTCTTGCGCAACCCTGCTTTCTCAGCCCCCCCCCCCCAATCCTTCCTACCCTCTCTCTCTCTCTCTCTCTCTTTCTTTTCTTCTCCTTCTCTCTTTCACTGTCTCTCTCCTTTTCTGTCTCAAAATTTTCTTCTAAGGAACAGAGCAGCAGAAAGTACCCCTTAGCCCCCCCCTCCTTCACCCCCCCTCCTTACCCCCCCCACCCCCTTGTGTTTCACAGCTGTTCTCTCAGTCACTTCACGAATGAGACACTTTGAGACTCTCGCACCCACTCCCTCCTCAGCAGGAGACACACTGTCCTGTTTTCCCTTTTAACATGGGAGTTCATGCCGTGGTCCTGGGCTCTGCAGTGACTGCAGCCGTGGTCCTGGGCTCTACAGTGACTGCAGGCGTGGTCCTGGGCTCTACAGTGACTGCAGGCGTGGTCCTGGGCTCTGCAGTGACTGCAGCCGTGGTCCTGGGCTCTGCAGTGACTGCAGGCGTGGTCCTGGGCTCTGCAGTGACTGCAGCCGTGGTCCTGGGCTCTGCAGTGACTGCAGCCGTGGTCCTGGGCTCTACAGTGACTGCAGGCGTGGTCCTGGGCGCTACAGTGACTGCAGCCGTGGTCCTGGGCGCTACAGTGACTGCAGGCGTGGTCCTGGGCTCTGCAGTGACTGCAGGCGTGGTCCTGGGCTCTACAGTGACTGCAGGCGTGGTCCTGGGCTCTACAGTGACTGCAGGCGTGGTCCTGGCTCTACAGTGACTGCAGCCGTGGTCCTGGGCTCTACAGTGACTGCAGCCGTGGTCCTGGGCTCTGCAGTGACTGCAGGCGTGGTCCTGGGCTCTACAGTGACTGCAGGCGTGGTCCTGGGCTCTGCGGTGACTGCAGCCGTGGTCCTGGGCTCTGCAGTGACTGCAGGCGTGGTCCTGGGCTCTACAGTGACTGCAGGCGTGGTCCTGGGCTCTACAGTGACTGCAGGCGTGGTCCTGGGCTCTACAGTGACTGCAGCCGTGGTCCTGGGCTCTACAGTGACTGCAGCCGTGGTCCTGGGCTCTGCAGTGACTGCAGGCGTGGTCCTGGGCTCTACAGTGACTGCAGGCGTGGTCCTGGGCTCTGCGGTGACTGCAGCCGTGGTCCTGGGCT
Organism: Osmerus eperlanus; assembly: GCF_963692335.1. Classification (NCBI taxonomy): domain Eukaryota; kingdom Metazoa; phylum Chordata; class Actinopteri; order Osmeriformes; family Osmeridae; genus Osmerus; species Osmerus eperlanus. The sequence continues at coordinate 16,318,709 of NC_085026.1, read as the reverse complement.
CTGCAGTGACTGCAGCCGTGGTCCTGGGCTCTACAGTGACTGCAGGCGTGGTCCTGGGCTCTACAGTGACTGCAGCCGCATGTTACTTTCAGCCCCTCTTTCTCCCCAAAGTGACCTTCTCTTTTACAGTGTTCCTCTCCTCTCTCCTTCTGCATGACCTTTTCCTTTATACCTCTCCTTAGACGTGATCCTTCACTTCTAGATCCTTTTCCTTATACTTGACCTCGTATTTCAAACCTGTCTGTTGTCCTCCTCCGGGCCTCTCTCCTCGCTCTCTTCTCACACCATCTCACAATCCAAAATCACAAATCTGTTGCATATAATCTAATTCCTATCAATTCCTATACTAGTTGGTTCTCGTACAGAAATTACCCCCCAAAATGGCACAATGTTATTTAAGAAGGTAAGAAAACACTGTAGTAATCCCCAGGCTCAAAAGCATGTCTGTGTATGTGCATGTGCACATCCGGTGACAATTATTCTACGTGTTAATTTTTTTCTCTTTCCCTGTCCTCTCCGTTGCTGGGTTGTCTATTGTAAATCAGCAGCCGTCCTGACTTCTCCCTCTACAGCCCCCCCTCCCTGCCTCCCCCTCCCTGCCTCCCCCTCCCTGCCTCCCCCTCCCTGCCTCCCCCTCCCTGCCTCCCCCTCCCTGCCTCCCCTCCCTGCCTCCCCCTCCCTGCCTCCCCCTCCCTGCCTCCCCCTCCCTGCCTCCCCCTCCCTGCCTCCCCTCCCTGCCTCCCCCTCCCTGCCTCCCCCCCTGCCTCCCCCCTCCCTGCCTCCCCTCCCTGCCTCCCCCTCCCTGCGTATTGTTCTGCAGTTAAAAGGTTAATTGAAAGTTATGGTGGCAACAGGGATGCCTGGCTGGGCCTGAAGAAAGCAAAGCCAAGGGATGGATGGGGTAAAGAGGCCTGAATGAGGCCTTTGCTGCCTTTGCTGCCTTTGCTGCCTTTGCTGCCTCTTCTGCCTCCACCCGGCACCCCCAACCTCCACCCAACATCCCAGCCAACCTCCACCCAACATCCCAGCCAACCTCCACCCAACATCCCAGCCAACCTCCACCCAACATCCCAGCCAACCTCCACCCAACATCCCAGCCAACCTCCACCCAACATCCCAGCCAACCTCCACCCAACATCCCAGCCAACCTCCACCCAACATCCCAGCCAACCTCCACCCAACATCCCAGCCAACCTCCACCCAACATCCCAGCCAACCTCCACCCAACATCCCAGCCAACCTCCACCCAACATCCCAGCCACCTCCACCCAACATCCCAGCCAACCTCCACCATGCACCCCAGCCAACCTCCACCATGCACCCCAGGCCAACCTCCACCATGCACCCCAGCCAACCTCCACCATGCACCCGCCAGCCACCTCCACCATGCACCCCAGCCAACCTCCACCATGCACCCCAGCCAACCTCCACCATGCACCCCAGCCAACCTCCACCATGCACCCCAGCCAACCTCCACCATGCACCCCAGCCAACCTCCACCATGCACCCCAGCCAACCTCCACCCGCTCCCCTCTTTTTAGCCCCCCTCCGCTGGGCATCAATAGGACCCCGCATGGCTCTGCCTCTCTTTTCCATTGGGATTCTTTTGACAGAAGCGGGGGTTTGTAGACTGTGTTGCTGTCAATTGTAAATTACGGAGTGTGACTTTTAGTCTGACTGTGGGGATCCCTGTCATAATGTAGCGAGTCAGAAAGGTTGAGGAGGTTGTGGAATGCATTTAAATAACATTCAAAATGGGTTAAATCTTTGTTGTTTCAACACCAACTTTTTCAAATACCAAAGGAATTAAGTCATGTTGATGCACTTTTAAGTAAGGGCTCTTTTATGCATCAGCATTTACGATGAATGGAAAAATATGTCCCTTTCTGAGAGTTGAGACTGGGGAGGGGGTGCGAGGGGGGCGCAGCAGAGGAAAAAATCCTTCCAGAAGCTGAGAGTTGAATCTGTCATATTTATAGTATGGCTACTGATGTCCCAGACTGGAATTCTGCACCATGCAGTGAAACTGATTGGATTTCCTCATGCACAGGGATCTGAAGGATGTCAGTTTGGATCCTGACTCGAGCAGTACGTCCCAAACGCAAAGGGGAGTCTGGTTTACCAAAGGAGATTCTGGGAGGTTCCTGGGTTCAGGATTGCCGTTAGCTGGCTTTGATGTGAGTTGTGTGTGTGCCGTGTCCATAACTATATCTGATACTTTTAGTTTGAGCTCGGTGTAAACATGGAATTATCCCCACTCAATCGCTCTCAGCGATGGCTAGGGTGCGGGTCTCAATAGGGGCTGCATGTGTCTGCAGGCACTGTGTCTGTTGGTGAATGCGGGGAGGGAATCAAGGGAGGGGAGAGAGAATGAGAGTGAGAGAGACAGAGACACACAGAGAGAGAGAGAGAGAGAGTGAGAGAGAGAGAGAGAGAGAGAGAGAGAGAGAGAGAGAGAGAGAGAGCGATGGATCAGAGACAGAGTGACCTCAGTGAGGGGGACTGGCAGTAGTAAGGGTGAACCAGCAAAGCGGTGAACAAATTCTCATTGTGAGAGACTGGGTACCATAGCGTAATGACAGCCACAACAGCCCCACGGTGACAGATTGATTTCAGACAATATTCCTGGATTGTCAAGAGGGCCCCATGGCTGTCAGTGAGAGCTTTGCCTGCACCTCCTCCCCCTCTGTCTGTCTCACTCTCCCCCTCTCTCTACTCTCTCTGTCTCTCTCCACCTCTCTCTCTCTACTCACTCTCTCTCTCTCCACCTCTCCATCTCTGCTCCCCCTTCCTCCTCCGTCTCACCCGTCTCTCTCTCTGAGTCTGAATCGGTCCATTCTGCGCAGACATGGCTCCTACATCCCAGTCTGTCATTGGCCGTCCCTGTGAAAGGGTCTGCGGTGACAAAGGCGCTGGTGTGAAGCGCCTGGCTGGGTCATGTGGAGGGATGGGAAGATCCTCAGACACCAGGGTGGTGTCGGGTTCCTGGGTATACAGACAGTGAAGGAGCAGAACAGTGCCGTATCACAACCAGGCTGGGTCGTCACCCCATTACACCGGCCGAGCCCTGCACTGTCACTGACCCCCTCTCTCACACACACACACACCGCTGGAAATGGCTCCACGCCTTGTCTACAGGCCTGTGTGGTCGACAGCTCGACCTTTGAGAGTTCTTAATGTTCACTTTCAGCCGTTGGATACAGGGGTTGTTTGTCACTGCGCAAAGCCAGCTTGGAGAATGTGTTGAAGGCTGGCTAGGGTGTCCACTGTCTTCTCAGACCAGTGCAGGAGCCCAGGGGGGGTGGGGGGGTGGGGAGGACCGGACACAGACATCCCTCTCTAGTGCTGGCCACTGGTCCGTCAAGCACCAGTAAAGTGGGAGGGAGAAGGCGTAAATCACAGTCCCGATCTCCTCAGCTGGAGGATGTGGTTAAAACCTAATCTAAGGTAATCGAAAGTAAAGGGTTTAATCTTTAACCCAGTTAGTTTGGCAGGCACAGCAAAATTACATCTGGATTAATGACTTGCTGTATTGTTTCTTTCACCCTATAATGCCTGTGTGTGGTGGGTCTGTCCAGCTCCATCGATAAACAGGTGCTCGCCCTTTTCTACCTACACACACACACACACACAGTAAACACACACACAGTAAACACACACACACTGTCACACACGGGGCGAGAGAGAGAGAGCAGGCTCTGTTTTACTGTGTCATGTGGCTGGTTCTGGGCCAGGGAGTGGGGTGTGAGATTGTTGAGATTCCTGGTTACTGCCGGCTGGGCCCACCCTAATCCCCTGGACTCCCACAGCCTGCTCTCCCTGGGGGGGAAGGGGCTGTGCCTGGAAGAGGAGGGCCCCTTTGCCATCTTAGCCTCTGCTCCCTGCCACTCTCTCTGATTCAGCCCCCTTCCTCTTCCTCTCTCTCTCTCTCTCTCTCTCTCTCTCTTCTCTCTCTCTCTCTCTCTCTCTCTCTCTCTCCTCTCTTCTCTCTCTCCTCCTCACTCTCATCTCTTCTCTCTCTCTCTCTCTCTCTCACTCTCTCTCTCTCTCTCTCTCTCTCTCTCTCTCTCTCTCTCTCTCTCTCTCTCTCTCTCCTCTCTCACTCTCTCTCTCTCTCTCTCTCTCTCTCTCTCTCTCTCTCTCTCTCTCTCTCTCTTTCCCCATTTCTATTAGCCCCCCCCCCTTTGCCTTCCTATTGTCCCTATCTTTGCCCCCCCCCCCACCCTTCTCTCCCTCTCTCCATCCCTCCCTCGGTTCCCTCTTTCCTGATAAGTGCCCCTAAGCACACACTCTGCCCCTGTGTGTGCACCATGCCGGGGCCTAATGGAGTGAGTATAAAACCACTGGAGTGCTCCTCACAGTGCTCTCCTGTCACAGGCTAAGGACTGCGGATTAAAGCAGCCTCAGATGATCTGTGAAGCTACGGTGTTTGTCTGTACAAGTTCAGAAACTCCCAGATAATACTGACTCTGTAGACTGTTTGTTCATGTTCATACTTTATTGCTCTTTTTTTCCTGCTACGGACAACTAGAGTTTCTTTATGTATTGAACTGCTTATGGCAGCTTGCGATTGTGTGTGCGCGCGCTCGTTCATGAATGGTTCCCTTCAGTCAGGCTGGGTGACAGAGGACTGCTGGTGAGCTATGATCCTCGCTCTGGCAGTTGTTAGCGTTGACCACAGAATACACACCTCCCTCCCCACGGAGACAGCTGGAGCAGGGGAACAGGCATGCAAGCCTAATGAAATATCGCAGCTCAGAGTTCAAAGACTCCACGGTAGGCCCAGTTAGAGGTAGGACGCGTGATGGAGATGTTTCCTGAAGCTTTATGACCACGGAGTAATTTCTGCGTTTTTTTTTTTTATTCCCTCTGTTCGTTTGATGGAGTCGGCGGGAGGCTGTTGTTCTGGTGCTGTTGGGAGATGAACGCCGAGGCAGATTCATGGATGTCTGTCGTAATAAAACAGCAGCGACCGTCTCCTTAGTTTGGAAGGCAGCTAAATTCCCACGGAATTAGCATTTATGAAACCGATTTGCCAGGAGATTGTCATTCACCATTATGTCTCTTCTCGCTGCCTCTCTCTCTCGTTCTTTCTCTAGTCTGCGTGGTCTCATGTCACCCCAATAGCTCTCACCCTGCTACCATTCCCACCACTGAAGCCTTGGCTATTCAGCCCACATCAGATGGTGCCGAAGAAAGCTCCATTGTCCCCAGTCT
>NC_085026.1:16268006-16313292 GCF_963692335.1 Osmerus eperlanus | reverse complement strand
TCAACAGTGTGTTAACCCCTCAGAATGGTTTCGGGGAACCAAGAGAACACAAGAATGCCCCTTGTTGAATGTGCCCCTTTCTCTTAAAATAATCCATCACCAAATTGAGCAAAGAAAAACAGAGCTAATTCTCCAAGTCGCCAGACCTCCTCCTCTTCCTGAGCTATGAAAGATTCCATTCACACACAAAGCTCAGCTAAAATAAGGTCCCTCACCAGAACGGCAATAGGGGAAAGCACATGTGGTCATGTGTATCATTTTCCATTGACAGGTCTGCTAATAATGCTAAACATTTGTGTAAACACACTCAGAAATTAAAGTGATTCCATGTAAATCGTCAGGATTCGAGTCGTTTCCCTGGTAACGAGTTTGTCGGCCGATTTCAATGGACACGAAGGAGCTTTAAGAAGCCGGAATAAGATTGAAGCCAGAGATTGCACTTCAATTCCTGAAATATTTGATCATTTAAGATGTCTTTGTTTCCCGGCAACCTTTTAGATTCAATTTGACAAAAAGGAACCTTAACGGTCTTGAATTTTTTGAGCGTCAAGGTTAAGATAACCCGTCCTTGAGAGGAATGAGGAGGAGGAAAGGATGGTGGTCATACTGTCGGCACAAGCACTCAAGTTATTCAGACGATGGCCTTGGTTTCATCACCTTTATGCCTTGTTTTTCAAAGAGCTTCAAAAGGGATTTTTAAGAGCGGAGCGGAAGGGGAGGAAATCATTTGTTGCACATTCCCGCTCTTGGTGCAGTACCCGCCAAGTACCTTATTAGTTCATTGCAGCAAAGAGAACACACAACTCTCCAACATTGTTTTAGGAAGACTACTAAACGTGCATCCTTGTACATTTGGCATTTGACATTGGCTTAATATTATATCAATAATAATTTATATTACATGTAGCCTACAATACCTTCTTTACTTCTTATAAAATAGTGCTACATTCAACATGTCGTATCCAGTCAAATATTGTGGTCATAGGAAAGTGTATGATTTTGAAAAAGGTGCTACATTGTAGAGCTACGACAATTGTACACAGTTACAATAGAATTGTTTGACTGTGAGAGGAACAGGGGGGAACCGATTTCAGTAGCTGTTATGTGCGAACACGCCTCTGAGGTACTAGACCACCATCTCCCAAACGTGTGGATGACAAGTGTTGATTTTCACACAGAGTTCGCTGGAGTGACTCTTGTGGTTCCTCCGCCCATATGTTACGGCCCAACTCAAATCCCAGGTGGTTATTTATACAAGCAACTTTCCCTCTCACACTTTTTTAGACCTAACACCCCCTGACCGACGTCTAGTGACTGTGTCCAAAAGCAATAGAAGATATTGAAAGTCAGTGGGGTACTTTTTAGATAAACATTCATTCGTTTCAGCAGCTCCAGAGGTCCTGTGTGATTGAGTTCCCGGGCGGTAGCTAGGCTGTGTTTCCTCCTGGTGCTGTGAGGCGTCTGCGGTGCTGAGAAGAGGCAATGCTGAGGTTAGCTGAACACAGGACTCCTCTGTTTTGCTCCCCTGGTAGCAGAGAAGTGAGATATGGGCTGGCTGACAAAAAACAAAACAAATCCTGTGGTCACGTTTGTTCCGCAGACGTAAACAGTGACACTTTCAATTTCCTGTGCCTGCTGTGGAACAGGAAAGACCGTCCAAGGAAAGGAAGGCGAACCCTGACTGGTGTGTGGAGTGTGTGTCAACGTGTGTGTGTGTGTGTATACGTGCACAAGCACATATTCGTGCACACATGCTTGTGCTTGGTTTAATTTGACATAAATTTAAGATGGCAGAAACCTCATCTCCGCTCACAGATCATAGATGACATCATCTATGATCATCATCAGCGTAGATCAAAACGCTTGCACACTACGGTTGGTGCAACAATAGGTTTTCTTTTCGCACACTTGGGTTTCCTGTTGTTATAGGCCATCAGCATAACACTGAACAGAGGCTGGCGGTTACCTTCACCAGACCCTCCACCTGAGCTGGAGAAACATCTGCTTGCAACGTGACCAATAAAGGCCAGATGGAGTTATCTGGAGCGTCCTCTCACACAGCCACCCCCCCCCCCCCAACACACACACATCTATATAATGAACTGCTTGTTTACCATACGTGTGAAATGCTCCATCGGAATGTGAGAGTGTGTGTGTGTTTAGAGGGGCCTTGTTTGTTTGCCCTGCCCCTTAGTTTTTACTGCGACCAGACTGACCATCTGTGGATGACTAAGCAGACCTTGCTTTTCAGAGTTGTGACTCTCCACTGCTTTCCTCTCCTTTAATGCCCTTTTCTCCTCTCCCTCTCCTCACCTCTTCTACCCTTCTCTCCTCTCCTCTCTCCTCCTCTCCCTCTCCTCTCCTCTTCTACCCTTCTCTCCTCTCCTCTCTCCTCCTCTCCCTCTCCTCTCCTCTTCTACCCTTCTCTCCTGTCCTCTCCTCTTCTACCCTTCTCTCCTCTCCCTCTCCTCTCCTCTTCTACCCTTCTCTCCTCTCCTCTCCCTCTCCTCTCCTCTTCTACCCTTCTCTCCTGTCCTCTCCTCTCTCCTCCTCTCCTCTCCTCTTCTACCCTTCTCTCCTCCTCTCCTCTCCTCTTCTACCCTTCTCTCCTCTTCTACCCTTCTCTCCTCTCCTCTTCTACCCTCCTCTCCTCTCCCTCTCCTCTTCTACCCTTCTCTCCTCCTCTCCTCTCCTCTTCTACCCTTCTCTCCTCTTCTACCCTTCTCTCCTCTCCTCTCCTCCTCTCCTCTTCTACCCTCCTCTCCTCTCCTCTTCTACCCTTATCTCCTCCCCTCTCTCCTCTCTCCTCCCCTCTCTCCTCCTCTCCCTCTCCTCTTCTACCCCTCTCTCCTCTCTATCTACTTTCCTCTTCTACCCTTCTGTCCCCCCCCCCTTCTTGGTGTTCCTGTCTGTTGGGCTCAGTGGTTGTGTGTTGTGTGTGTGTTGTGTGTGTGTGTGTGTGTGTTCAGTAGCTGTGCTCCTTGCTGCAGCAGTAAGGGCACTGCAGGCCTCCATCCCAGGCAGCCCGCGAGCGCTCCACTTCACCAGATCTGAGGGAGAGCAAACCTGGGCCAATTAAGAGCCCCAGCAGAGGGCTGCTGTCTGCCTGGACGGGGCCCGCCCCCTCTCTGCTTTGATCTCCAGCACGCTACACCCAAGCAGAGCCAGAGCGCTTTAGCCCCTGTGAAATGGATGACAGGACTAGTCCAATTATTACAATCTGGTTTCAGCATCTCCAGATAATCTGACTTAGGTGTGGCAAATGACCCCTTACTCTGTCCCTCAGCCCACCTCCAGGCAGACAGGCCTGAGAGCAGCTAGGCCACAGTCAGATGGATTGATTTAAATTCAAACATGCAGTCGTACTTACTCTTCTAATAGGATTCCTACAGACGTCGTTTAAGACGTGCTGAATCAACCAGCTGTTTACCACGCAGTACACGAGAGGTCAGCTGATTGAACCCACTGCCTGTGTGTTCCCCCAGGGCCCCCGAGGGTGGCGGAGAGAGTGGCCCACAGGCAGACAGCCCGCCTGGGCAGCGCCATCAAGCTGCCCTGCCTAGTGGAGGGAGACCCCCCCCCCCTCATCATGTGGACCAAGGACGGACGTAACATCCACAGCGGCTGGATCCGCTTCCGAATCCTCCGTCTGGGGCTCAAGATCAAGGAAGTGGAGGCAGAGGATGCTGGGACCTACATCTGCAAGGCCACCAACGGGTTTGGCAGCGTCAACATCAACTACACCCTCATAGTGATTGGTGAGTGACTGGACATACTTTTTTTTTTTTTATTGCTGCCATTGACACGACATGTTTATGCAAGGCGTCGTGTCAGGTGTTGTGTAATGTGGCTTGACTGTGGCCTTGGTTAAACTGAACAGGCACTGTGAGTTGGAGTTGTGTTTGGAGTTCGGCTTGTGTTACACGTCTTACTCGTCAAAAGAGAATGCCTAATTAGCCCCGCGCTGCGGATGAAGTCACCTTTCCAGTAACTCTGCCCAGGCTCAGTAGAAAGGCTTACGATCTTCCGGTGAAGTTACATATGTAATGCTTCCCCCCTCGCCTACACTCCAACCCCCCAAGTTCAAGATCTTGTCAAGTTGCAGATGTTCAAAGACGTGCTTCACGGAGGTTACGGTCTGAAACACGGGGATTTAGAGCTGAGGGTTAGAGGCTGATCTGTTCATCTCTAATATCTGAGATATCCTCCGCGCACAATGCCCAGAGTCAACAGCCGTTCGGGATATAGTTTCATAGTGCTTCGTCCTCTGTGACTCAAGTGGATCTGGAAATCTCTCCTCTCCCCGGGCTAAACCGTGACTCGATGAGGCCAGGAGACCTGGGACTTGAAGCGGCTTTACAAGAAACACATTTACTTTTACCTACGTGATTAACGCTTTCCTGTGAAGTCTCTTCATGTTAGTAGAGACCAGGCAGACACCAAGTCTAATTCCCCAGTTCCTAAAGCGTGCCGGCTCTGTTGGGTCTGTGTGTGAGTCGAGTGTCTGTGTGTCTGTGTGTGTGTGTGTGTGTGTGTGTGTGCGCGTGGGTGTATACAAGTATATGTGTGTGTGTGCGCATATGTGTATACAAGTATGTGTGTGTGTGTGTGTGTGTACAGTACAGTACATTTCCTGTCCTACTGACTGGAGCATGATGAATGAGAGGAATGGAGCGTGAAGGTTCTGTTTAGCCTAATTACTCTAAGATGCCTAATTAGGGTCAGAGTCTCCCAGAGAGAGAGGGAGAAAGGGAGGGAGGGAGGCCAGGGGCCCAATGGAGAAGCTGCTCCTTGGTCTTGTGACAGACTTCTCACACCAGGACACAGGTCTTATCAGTCAGATCTGGGAAACACTGGGGAGTGAATGGTGCTTGTTGTTTTATGGCTGCATGTTAGGGGCATAGCGGGGTAATTGGGGAAGAGAGTTTCTCAGTGTTATTTTGATTCTAGTTCAAGTTGAGGGTGCAAGCATGGTCAAAGATAGGGTGTTTCTGTTTTGATTTCCTTAAAAGGAAAGGATGGAGACATGAGGACACGAGGAGAGGTCAAAGGTCACACTACAGCTGTGTGATGTGTTAAGAAAGTTGTTTTGAGCTGTCTCTACCACTTCCTAATCTTCATGTTTACATAATCAGCTTTTTTTGCCATATAACTCTTGTGGACTTCTTAAAGTCTCTTAAAAAAAAATTAACCTATTTTTGGGTAACTATGATTAAAACTGTCTCATTCTCTGTTTAGATACATTTGTGTGATCAGGCAGCACTCTGTGTAAATCTTGAAGTCAAGTCATCCGAATGATACATAGAACTTCTTTTATTACTGTACAGTAGTGTGTAAGTCAGAAATGATTTATCCAGCTTGGCTCCTGCTGCTCTCTATCTGAGAGAGAGCTTCAATGGAATGAAGACTTCAATGAAAACGATTTCAGCCCACTGTGATGAAGCAGAGAAGTTGCTCCAGATCAGTTGTGCCTGGCTGCCTGTGGTAGTACTACTCCCACATAAGGACAGACTCAAATTCTTCTTGTACCTTTTGAACTTTCTTTTTCTTCTCCTTCTCAGAAGGCCGTTTCCCCTCTCCTTTTTCTTGTCCTCTGTATTATTTTACCCTCCCTAGACTACAAACAGTTTGGCTTCACTTCCCCCTCCTGCTGCACAGGGCTCCATGTTCCCCTTCTCTCCTGGTCGTGGTGAGTGCGTGACCAACGCTGGGCCAACACCAGCCTCGCAGGAGTCCTTCCACATCTCCGTTGTGGAAGACCACAGAAACCTCCTCCCCTCTCACCTGCTCCCTCCTCTCTTTCTCCAGATCCTTCTCTCTCGTCCGTCATCGCGGCCAAGAACTGCCAGCCCGTCACCACTTTAGGGTGAAGTGCCTTGCCCAAGGACACAACGTCATTTTGCACGGCCGGGAATCAAACCAACAACCTTCTGATTAATAGCCCGACTCCCTAACCGCTCAGCAATCTGACCCCAGTGTTTTGATAGATAATTGTTCTATCAGGGGTACAGGGCAGTGGACACGCTTTTCACGCTGTTGGGATTACTTAAGGCTTGTTTTCAGATCCCTGCAGGACCAGAGGTGTAGGTAGGGAGGCCTGACAGCTAAGAACAGAGGAATGGTGCCCAATTATCCTGAGCAACAGTTTCCATTCAACTTAGCACAGCTAACTGTGAGACATTTGAATTGTGTTGCAGCTTGTAGGTGGTTTGGTATCCAGTTGGGAGGCCTGCTACAATCCTCAAAGAGAAAATGGGAGAGATTATTTATTTGAAATGTTGTAAATGGGGGGTGTAATACAGGCTAGATTCCAGCTCAGCTCCACATACAGTATCCATCATGCAAGTTTATTATTTTTACTGGAGCTCAGAAAAGAGAAACAACTGCAGTCAGTTATAGTGCCGTTCGGGGGAACAGTGGCGACGATATCCTGGCAGCCTTTCAAGCTCAAGGCCCTTGGTGCACAACACACTGTTTAAGCATTACAGTCTGCATCAGCGGGGACATACAAGGGAGAAGGCAGACAGGGGGAGATTAGGGGAGGGGAGAGAAGAGGGAGACTTCTAGAAGCAAGACACGGAGAGGAAAGGAGAGGGCTGTCTGCCGATGATGTCACGTGGGGATCCGCTGTGTTGGGGCGTGCTGTTGGAGATGTCTCCCTTTCCCCCATCTGCCAGCAGGCAGCCTGTCCTCCTCTGAGCTATCCCAAGAATCTGGTGGGCCAGTGCAACATGGCGCCTCTTCAATCCCCCGCCCCCCCCCTCCAGCTGGTTGTTTGGGCACTGTTTGGGATGGTCTCCTGACAACTGGCCCCAAACACCCCCTCCTCCTGGTGGACAGACAGACGATCAGGTCTGCCAGACAGACCGACGGACGGTCAGGTCTGCCAGACAAACAGACGGACGGTCAGGTCTGCCAGACATACGGTCAGGTCTGCCAGACAGACAGACAGACAGATCTGACTGACTCACCATCAGTCAGTTCTCTGCAGGGTTGACTTATATGATGTTAAAGATATCATCAGATGGCATCAACATGACACGTTTTTACAGCTCAATCTTGTTATATTAACATGTCGTGTTTAGGCTACTTAAATACAAACACATTGTTGACATTCTGAATAACCTCAGCAGGATAACCTGGGTCTGATGTCAATGGGTCCTTCTTTAGCGCTCAGGTCGTTAACTGTCAGCTGTATTGAGATTGCTCTGGAGATGCTGCAGTTTTGGGTGACCGTTTAGATAAATGGTCCCATGTGTGACTTATAGCATATGGTAGCTGTTTGGAGCCAGAGTGTGATGCAAGGCACTACACATAACATTAGAATGTCCCCAACAACATCTGGAGCTTGTTGGGACCCCCACAATCATGGGGGCTTTTCCTGCGATTCAGCTGTTGCAACAGGGCCAGAGGAAGGAACAGGGGAATGCACTTCCTGTAGCTGGATTTGTGAATGGAGCCGGCGAGGGGTGAGAGCATGCAACCCTGAATTACCGAAGATCAACAGCTCAACGGAATCACCTCTCTGCCCGATGTTTAGCTGCTGCATGCAGGTGTGTTCCCAGGTGTGTGAGTCAGATGGCTGAGCGGTTAGGGAATCGGGCTATGAATCAGAAGGTTGCTGGTTCGATTCCAGCCGTACACAATGAAGTTGTGAAGTCCTTGGGAAAGGCACTTCACCCTACTTGCCTCGGGGGAATGTCCCTGAACTTACTGTAAGTCGCTCTCGATAAGAGGGTCTGCTAAATGACTAAATGTAAATGTGTTTGTCGTGCGTGAAATTGCGATGGGTCTTTTCGGCTCGGGGCTATCGATTATACAAGTCTTGCTCGCTTCCTGAAAATCAAAGCCCTTGTTTTCTTAGGGGCCCACTCCAGGAAGACAAATGACATGTTATCAGTGAGACGTTGTGTCTCTCAGGAGCCCTGCAGATTGTCTCTCTCTGTTCCTCTTTGATGCAGGAGGAGCGTGGGGCCTCTTGAAAAGGAAGAGCAAGCGGGAGAGCAAGCGGAGACGGACGGACAGCGAGGCCCCTCGGTCCTCTCCGTTTACTCATAATTATATTTTTCAGTATTCCAACAATAACAGTTACATGGCGGCAGCGGGAGAGCTGTTCTTCCTCCCCCTGCTCTGTGGCTCCAGTGAGCCTACATTGTGTAAAGACAATAGCAGCCAGGACTGGTGGTAGAAACACACACTTATAAAAGGGTGCCTTTGTTCCTAAAGACTTTTAAAAAGTAAAGAGGAAATAGATTCAGGAACTTTTTTTAAATAAAAAACACAAAAAAATAAAAAATGAGCGAAAATCCTGTCAGTGTGGGACTGTGTTTGGATTGGGAGGTTCAGGAACAGGGAGGAATGTGGAGAACCCAAGTGAGCAACAGAAAAATATTTCTTCCAATGGAGGCTGTTTTTTTTTTTTAAAGGAATGGGTTATTATAGTTGGCTAGTTAAAGCCCTTCAAATAGCCATGACATCATGGCTGGCCCCGGTGCTACAGGGGACAATGGAGGGCTTGTGCCCGGAGAACCCTTGAGAGCTTTGGAGGGTTTTGGGGGGAACCGGGAGGGCGTCTGGAGGGAGAGGGGGTGGGGGGGTGTGGGGTAGAAGCCACATCTGGTCTCTCTACCTGCCCCAATCAAACACAGAGTCAGAATCAAGCGTGCCAAAATGCATTTCGAGAAATTCAACCGGAGGCTACACGGAGCTCAGGTTCTGCGAGAGAAACGAGGCTTTGCTCACAGAACCAGCTGTAGGGTATTCAGTAGATCTTCTTGAGAATTTGACATAGTGTCTCGTGAGAGCGGTTACAAAGTGTGTTTGACGTGAGTGTACTGGACGTCGATTAAAATGTGAGCGTTAGAAGTCGTAATGAATAGATGTCAGAAAACATGCCAGAACTTCAGGAACCGGAGACTGGAATGTTGAAAGATGGTGAAACTTTGCGAATGGTTTCACAGCTAGGTTTGACAGCGTTCCGTGTTCTGGTATCATATGAAATCATTTTAACCCCCAACTGGGCTCTGGCTTATCGTCTGCGACACAAGCGGACGTTCTCGCACGGCAAGGAATGGCAGCAATCCTGATCTGTGTCAGATACTCATGAATGCCCATCTTCCCCAGTTGATGTGCATTACCAACCATCTCTTAAGTTTCATTCATTATACTTTCACTAAGCCCTGTCTTAGCTCCACCATATGATGTCAGTCAGTCGCTGACATCACGTCCCCAGCTGTCTCCTGGAACTGGGCTTATGAAAACCGATCGTGTTACTCTCAAACTCTCCAGTGTGTGACCTTAACATGCTTCCCTCTACGGATTCTATCTATAAATGCTAAATTTACTGAGATGGAGCCAAGAGTGTTTCACGGTGTCTGCATGGTGCTCCCTCTTCGTCTTCACGGTGTCGAAGGCATTCTGACGGATTGTGAAACAAAGTGGTTTGGATCGAAATTGGAAAAGTGATATTTCACTGTTTGTGAAACAACTCTGTTCTTTAATCTGCTCGATATGTCAGTGCTTTGAAGTAGCTTCTGACATCATGAGAGGCCATGACTCCTTTAAGAGTGTTATTAGTGTGTGTGACTGTTCTACTTACAACAAATCCCTCATTTTTCCAACTTAAAGTATATTATTATTATTTTGAATGACCAGAATAATCACAAAGAAAGTATATATTTTTGTGTGGGAATTACCAAGTAAACTAAGTCTCTGTGGTCTCTGGAACCCAACTGCATTCGATATGAGCCAAAAATGTCCACGGAACACAAGTCCTAATAGGATTACTGTATAATCTCTGTCATCACCCTCAGTTAAGGCTTCTAAGGCCTTTGCTGCATGCCGGCTGGGCACAACAATTCCATCGTTTTAACACACTTAGGATTCAGTTCTGCAGGATGCATCTCCTCAGCATCCCTGACTTGTGTTCCTGCTGCTCTGTGGTGACGTGTGTCTCTCTCTCTTCCTCTCTCTCTTCTCCTCTCTTTCTTCTTATCTCTCTCTCCCTTTCTCTCTCCTCCTCTCTCTCCCTCTCGCTTTCTACTTTCTTTCTTCCTCTCTCTCTCTCTCTTTCTTTATCTCTCTCTTCCTCTCTCTCTCTTACTCTCTCTCCCTCTCTCTTTCTCCTTTCTCTCTTCCTCTCTCGCTCTCTCTCTCTTTCCTCCACAGACGACTCTGGTTCTGACAAGACCGGGCCCGGGGTGGCAGATAACCTGGAGGCGGAGTCGGGCCCAGACAACCTGTCAGGTAAACTAGGTGAGAGCCGTCCACCGTGCAGCATGCAGGAGCATCGCTGGGCTACAATTTAACCAAACGATATCCCTTTGAGAAGTAGCATCTCATTGTCCAGGGGATCCTAAAATATTCACATAAACCCTACAGTTTCTATCATTCAGTGAAGCACAGCAGTGGCAACCCATAAACCCTCTCTCCGTTTCCCTGTTTCTCGTCAGTCCGGCCCAGGTTCACCCAGCCTGCCAAGATGAGGAAGCGTGTGATCGCCCGTCCCGTGGGCAGCTCGGTGCGTCTGAAGTGCGCGGCCAGCGGGAACCCTCGTCCAGACATCGTCTGGCTGAAGGACGAGCGTCCGCTGACGGAGAGAGAGGTCGGCGAAGGGCGCCAGAAGAAGTGGACCCTGAGCCTGAGGAACCTGACCCCAGAGAACAGCGGACGCTACACCTGCAGGGTCTCTAACCGCGCCGGGGAGATCAACGCCACTTACAAAGTGGAGGTCATACGTAAGTATCCTGCAGCGAGACTCTGACTCTTCTGTAGAGGGGGAACAGTCCACCTGTATGACTGTAGGAGGAAAGAGGATTGAGATGTGTCAGGGAGTCAGGTGGCTGAGCGGTTAGGGAATTGGGCTAGTAATCTGAAGGTTGCCAGTTCGATTCCCGGCTGTGCCAAATGACGTTGTGTCCTTGGGCAAGGCACTTCACCCTACTTGCCTCAGGGGGAATGTCCCTGTACTTACTGTAAGTCGCTCTGGATAAGATCCAAAGCGACTTCTCTCTTGGAAGTCGCTTTGGATAAAAGCGTCTGCTAAATGAATAAATGTAAATAAGAGCGTCTGCTAAAAGACTAAATATAAATATAGATGTCCTGTTCTTGCTGTCTGTTAGTGATCAGAGAAAGGGGAAAAAAAGTTCTATGATAGAACATCTACGTACAGTACTTAGGAACACAGTCATTAGCCATTCTGGATGGGAATTTGACCAAGGAAGAACCGTGACCTTTGAGAGGTTCTTTCTCTCTGATCTATTTTCTCCACGCGGCTGCATTTGATCAGGAGCCTTGCTCCCAGCCCTGCGTCCATGGACCAATGTGTTTGTGTAATCATGTATATGAGAAGCATATTGAGAAGGGGAGTCTGAGATGGGAGAGGTTGTGTTCGGCGGGGAGGGGGAAAGGTGCTGCTTAACCCGGAGCCCCTATACCCAATCTGGGGATGATTATGGTCCAGCTGTCTGCCAGAACCCCCCCCCCCCACCCTCTGAGACATGTGCTACACAACCAGGGGCAGTGAGAGAGAAAACAAGTCACACATACCTCTTGTGTTACATGCGGTATTTCCCTCTCCCTCTCTCTCTACCAATTACTCGTCCCGAGCCTGAGGGCCGTATCCGTAGAGACGTCCCTGCTTGTTCAATGTTCTGCGTCTCCATCGCGTCACGGCCGCGGGAGCTCTGACAGTCGGCTCCCGTTGTGTTTCTCCGCAGAGCGGACCAACTCCAAGCCCATCCTGACGGGAACTCACCCGGTCAACACCACGGTGGACTACGGGGGCACCACCTCCTTCCAGTGCAAGGTGAGGAGCGACGTCAAACCCGTCATCCAGTGGCTCAAGCGGGTGGAGTCCAACGAGGAGAGCCGCTACAACTCCACCATCGAGGTGGGCGACCACCGCTTCGTGGTGCTGCCCACGGGGGAGGTGTGGTCGCGGCCCGACGGCTCCTACCTCAACAAGCTGCTCATCACCAGGGCCAAGGAGGAGGACGCCGGCATGTACATCTGCCTGGGCGCCAACACCATGGGCTACAGCTTCCGCAGCGCCTTCCTGACTGTGCTGCCTGGTAAGAGCAGTTCAGATGTGACGCTGAACCTCCTCTGATGTGACGCTAGGCTCCTATGAGGGTTTAGTTGCGGTTTTATGAGCGTACGTAAAGCCCTCGGTGACACTGCTTGTAAAAAGGGCAACACAAATCAAATTGTATTTGATCTGACCACTATCTACTATTATCGACCTACTATTTGACCACTATCGACGATCATCATGTGTGTTGAACCTTTCTCTTCTCTGCTCCTGTCGTCTTCCAGACTCCAAGCCCCCCATCACCCCGATGTTCACCCCAGCCTCCAGCACCCTCCCCTGGCCTGTCATCATCGGCATCCCTGCTGGCATGGTGTTTATCTTCGGCACGGTGCTGCTGTGGTTCTGCCAGAGCAAGAAGCACTGCTCTCCTCCCAGTGCCCCTACGGCGGCCTCCCAGGCCCTGCAGTCCTCCCACCGCATGCCCTACCGGGACCGGGACCGCAACTGCGTGGCCCCCTCCTCCACGTCCTCCAGCCCAGACAAAGACTGCCTGAGCTCCATAAAGTACGAGGACTACCTGACCCAGAAGCAGTTGCTCCTCACCCAGGGGGGGTCGACCCTCCCGACCAAAATCTACCCTAAGATCTACACTGACATTCACACGCACACACACTCTCACGTGGATGGGGAAGTACACCAGCATCAACACATTCACTTTCAGTGTTAGCCCCTCCCTCCCTCCCTCACCGGAGCAGCGATGCTCCCTCCGTCCTCCTCTCTCTCTCTGCCTGTGATGTCCAGAGAGCGTCTGAGCTCTGTTCTGGACCGTACTAGAAAACCGCTCGTTGTCAGACACAAAAGGGACTGGGACTGCTCGTTTAACTGTTATCAAACCTGGCCTGAACCCTCACTGGACCAGACCGTGCTGGGGGTTCCAGATACAACTACACAGTAGTGCCTGAGCGGTGTTTCATCAGAAGTAACCACACATTCTGGAACAAATGAGAGTGGTTCCAGACATTTCATCAACGTCGCTTGGTACTAATGTGTACATATTTCACACCACTAAAACCAATTAAAGCCTGATGTGCACTTACTTTCTATAAACATGTTGAGATTCTGCAAGCTCGAACGAGATCGAACGGTAGCTTTTGAGATTCACAGTGACGTGCTGTCCACCCTCATTTACAGGGGTTCAAGGATCAGGACTGGGGTCAGTGTCAACCTTTACCTCTACTCAAGCTTTGTTTTGTCGTGATTAAAATGGTACTGAACATATTGCAGAAGGGCTGGTTTCATGCTCATACTCAGGTACGCCCTTTGATCTTGTATTGCTTTAGATTTGTTGTGCTCATCCATCTAACCTGACCACTCTTCTTTACCGGAGCTGTGTCCATCAGTGACCATGTCTCTCTCCTGTTTTCACCCATAAGGTCACATAGGTTGACCTTTCATAGGTCGCCTCCTGGGTTGTATTGAGGTACCTGAGCCTTGCCATATCTGAGAGACTGCAAGGAATACGATATTTAGGTTTCTACATCTAGGACCTTGCAACACTTCAACCTCCAGAACACAAACATTTAGGTTGCTACCACTAGGCTAGTATGCGTGTTTATGTAGTGGTGATATCCCCAGAATACCCAGAAGGCTTTGCTGTATATACGATACCACTGTATATGACAACAATGGAAAGTATTTGGACTGCAACCAGTTTCTATAGATGTAGTCGATTATACACATTTTGAAACTCGTCATGTATATTTTATTTATTTTATTAAGGAATCACATTGTATGTTTGTTTTCCGAACTTAGGCATTTTATATGTATTTTGATCTCAAGTATGTAATATTATAAAGGTTTACTGTGGTTCAGATGTAAAGTATAGCCTATAGCACATAAGCACCGCCAGTTGAATCATATTTAGTCCGTGCTAGTATTTAGTCCATCATGTACTGTATTTAATTGGTTATATTTGACAATCCTGTATGAAATATCATCTTAAAAGAAGAAAATAAACTAAGCTACATCATTTAGTTTAATTTGCTACCGTTTGATTAAAAGATAAAAAATGAACACCTTAGTTTTTTTTTTTTATCGACTCAACAAAAATCCTTTTGACTTCTGGGATGTACCATGGTTGTTATGCTAACAGGTTAGTTATCCTGTGGACTCCACAGCGTCCAGATTGATGCAGGCGGTAATGCCTCTCCAACGGCCAGATGAGACAGGGACGGGGCAGGGCAGGGCCGGCCAGGGCAGATGCCGGCCAGCCCTGCCCTGGCCGGCACTGGGCCCGGCACTGATGCTGCTGGGATGAATGCCTGAACAGACACAGGGAACAACCTCAGGACAGAGCACTCTCACAGTCCCTTAGATGAGTGATGGCCCCTGCAAGACTACACCAAAAGACTAGCATCTTTCCCCTTTTAAGAAAGTGAATCAATCCCTTCCACCGCCCCCCTCGCCCTCCTCTACTCTACCACCTCATTCAGCTCCAATCTAGGTGGGATACCCTTTCAGCGTTTTAGGAAGTGCATTGTCCTGCCCTGGGAGGGATGTGACTGTGATTGCTCTGGAAAGAAGGGATGCATTGTATTGGAACAGCAGTGTTGCAGCCTTCGCAGGACAGTGGAGCTCCCAGACTCCAGACGATAAGAGCTTTTGAAAAACTGAAATGTTTTAAATAAAACTTCACTCATGCAACTGCTTAGATGACATATAAACCTGCAAATTAATTTGTGCTATGACAATCAAATATAGATGGTCATGCAAGACCCTCTAAAGACATACACAAAATACCTTACCTGGATTGAGATGTGTGATTGTTGTAAACACTGCCACCTTGTGGATTGTGAAAGGACCCCAGCGTGACTTGAACCTGATACTAATAATCCTCACAATTGCAGCATACATGCACTTTGTAAACTAATTGTTCATGTTTTGTAATACTACTACAAATCTAGGAGACTTATCAGGGTTCCTGCAGGTTTCAGTAAGTCAAATAAGACATTTTAAGACCATAAAGATTGAAATTTAACACCTACACGATGCATTACCAAAAACATTCAAAATCAAAAGAAACCTGACCTTTTATCAGTTTTATTTATCTTTAAGTCCAAAAGCAAAAATTGAGCTGTAAGAAGATCCTTCAGCCAGATTTGACCCCCTCCCCGTAATTCAAACCCTGGACTCTAGAGCTCCGCTTTGTAGGCTACGACTCAATACATTTTTTGCTACTTTGTAATACTTTCTGTGGCCAGCGTTTCTGGAAATGAACGAGGGTAAAACCTTTTTTAGACATTACTAACTGAAATTTAAGACCTTGGACAAAAATCTGTCAGTTTTTAAGATGTTTTAAGGCCTTAAATTTAAAGTTCTGAATTTTAGACTTTTTAAGACCCCGCGGGAACCCTGATTATAGACAACGTAAGGAAATCTGGATTCCTTGAGAAACTTATTTTCTACACCCTTCTCACATGAGTAAAGGCAGGATCAATTATGAACTGGACAAAATACACTGCACATGACAAGCTGAAAGTGAAAGTTTAATTAATTACTATAAAACAGTATGGATCAGAAGATGAGGAAAACATCTAACAACAAACATGGATTTAGAGGCAAGAGCAAATCAAATACTGGCACCGCTTGATCTCCATAAGCAGCTACAATTTATTTACAAAGCCCTATTCTGACAATGTTCTGGAGAAAAAAGGCCTCAACTACAGTACACAAATAAGGACAGGAACAAACAAGACACGTACAGAATAAAAATCAACCTTTCTGGACTTTAGCGATCAACTCGTCACAAAGGCTGGTCAGTTCCTCGACCTCTTTCACCTTGAGGGGAGGAGAGACAACATTGGATTAGAAAACAGCCTCGAAACAACTAGCCTAACTTCAAGCCTCAATTAGAACATACATTCCTACACGATTGGTTATTTTTGACGATTCTGTACGGTACACGATGGACTATACTAAATCACAACCAACGTACTTTCTGGTCCAGGTTCTTGTCCAGCGACTGCACCTTCAGCTGTTCTCGGCGCAGCTGAGCTTTAAGAGCAGAAGACTCAGACTTCAGCTTGGAGCGCACCTCAGCGATCTCTCCATTGGCCCTGCAGACACAGAGTCCATCATTTAGTCATGCGGGACGTCATGACAACACACAACGATGACACGGACACGGGGTGTGTGGACGCTGGATTAGCTCCACTCACAAGCTGATCTTCTCCTCTGCGTGGGCTTTCAGCGCCTGGTAGCGCTGTTCCACCTTCTTGATCTCAGCCAGGTAGTCCTGAGCACACTTCTTCAGGACCTCCTCGTTCTAGGCAGGAGGGGGATATCACAGGAATGTTTAGTGGGTTCATGAGACTGTGTGACACCCAAATTCAACAGGTGCAATGTCAGCAA
The DNA here is from genome assembly GCF_963692335.1 of Osmerus eperlanus. NCBI lineage: Eukaryota > Metazoa > Chordata > Actinopteri > Osmeriformes > Osmeridae > Osmerus > Osmerus eperlanus. The sequence continues at coordinate 16,296,851 of NC_085026.1, read as the reverse complement.
GTGTCGAACATAAATTGGTCAAACAAAACCAAAAACAATAGCAGCCAAGCTTATCCTGCCAAACAACCCACAACATAACATACCAACAAGTAAATCCTCTTTTAGAAACTGACCTTTTTATAACCCCCAATGGCATCCTTGTGTTTGTCCAGTCTCTTGCAGAGGTCGGAGAGGGACCTCTCCATGTCGTTCAGATCCGTGGCGATCTGCTCCTTCTCCTGCAGAACCTTGCAGAGGGCAGACTGGGCCATGTCCTTCTCCTTCTGATGCTCCGCTGCATCGGGGGGGGAACAAACCATGCCTCGCATTCAAAACCTACCCAAACACAAAACACCTCCTAAATGTAAAAAAAACTCAACCAAAAGCCACATACCCATCATCTGAACGATCGTGGTTTCATACCCAGAGAGAATGTTCCTGTCGGAGTAAGGAAAGACAGTTAATAAACATATCGAACGAAAAGCAAGTGACTGAAGCGACTGTGCGCTGGCTCGCCGGTCTACCTCAGCTCTTGGTTATCCAGAGACAGCTCGTCATACTTGGCCACCCACTGCTTCTCCTTCTCCTGTTCCCGTGCCTCGACCCTCGCGATGGCATCATCCATGTCCTTCTGACTGTACTTCAGCACTTCAATGATGGCATCCTCGCTACTGGGCTGGGAGAAGGCAGGGGCCAGACTCTCTAGCAGAGGAGCGCTCTGCACCAGAACACGAGTAAAGGAGAATAAGAATGGGGGGAGAAGGCAGACCTTGGAATTGATTTACATACTTCATTACTGTGACCCCCCCTCCCACACACTTCCAAAAGGTTGTACTAAATGAGTGAAAACTTTAATCATTGACAGTTTACTTACTTGTGCTGGAATGCCTGAAAACCTGAAGTCATCCATTTTCGGGACGCTCATGCTTTCCTTGGCGCCGGAACGGTTCGTCTCCATACTGAAACAATCACAGAACTTCTCAATCAATTCGTACCAAAAGCTGGACAAATAAGTCACGTTGTTTCAGTCAGTCCTGTACAGAAGCAGTCTTGGTAAAACAGAAGGTAGTTGTGAAACCCACCGGGAGGCGAAGGCAGCAGGGCGAGGGAGGTTGTCCAACCCTGGAGCACCGCCAGCCTTCTTAGGGCTCTCCCTAAGCAGGGGGTCAAACTTCAGGTACAACGACTGTTTCCTCAGTGCAGACTCCTTGAACTGGAAAAATCAAGAATAGAGTTGGTGGATATAGAATTATGGATACATAACATTCATAGCTCATAGAAAAATGAATAAACACTCACAGTGGTGGATCCAAACTGCTCCAGGTAGTCCATCTGACCGTCAAAGTCATTCGACATAACTAGGGAGAAGGGAGGCCCAAGTTAGTCAACTGAAACTCCTAACGTGAGAACATGTTGGTTTCGTTCTCTTTACACATTTGACTTACACATTGCTCCGGGAACAAAGTCCTCCATGGGTTCCATGCCATTTTTTGGAGCCTGTTCAAAATGGGCAAATTCTGGAGTGCTGAGCACAGGCTGGGCTGGTTCTCTGGTGGATTCCTGATCGTTCAGAGGGCCAGGCAGGGGCTGCTGACACTGTGCAATGTCATTCACTCCCAGGAAGCCAGTAGCATTGTCCAATCGCTCATGTGTCTGGGTCAGGTGATCATGGCCCTGGTGGATGTGTCCAATGGCAAGAGTAGACACATCCGTTACAGGGATTCCAAACTCACTTTCCTTCTTCGGGTTAGTGTCCAAGCGAATGACAGTCGCTGGGCTGTCATCTCCCTCACAAGAAACACCGCTGGAAACGGAAAGAGACAACGAAAAGCCAGGTTCACTTTCAAAGCATATCCAATAGTTAGTCACAGATTATTTCATCTTTCTACCAACAAACCAAGGCTCAACATAAAAATAGTCCATAACATTTCAGTTAGTTAAATATTGAAATATGAAACGTACATTGGGGGTGATGAAGTATTTTGCTCGACAGGCTCATCCATCTGCTCAGTAGCAACCTCTTCAACTGGAGAGGGTGTCTTACCCTGTGGACTGGACATCACACCACACTTAGGAGAGTCGGTCATTTTAGCATTCGAACCGAAGGGATTATAGTTGGGGTCATCCAACTTGTCAAAGTCAAAGGCGTAAGAGCCCTTGGGCACTGCCACTTCAGCAACAGCATCATCCGCTTGCTTTACTGGAGGGCTCTGAGATGAGACGGAATCCTTCTTTTCAGGTACTGGCTTCTTTGCTGTTGCCTTCATGCCTGCTGGTCTTTTGCCAAACTTTTTAGGAGGAGGCTTGTGTTTTACTGCTCCATCATCAAAATTGAACTCTAGTTTGACTGCGCCTTCTTTGGGAGGAAGCAGGGATTCAGCAGGTGGCTGGCTGGAAGTAGGGGACATTGCAGCAATGGGCTTCATCTCTGGAAGGACAGGGGTCTCTAGGATTGGCTGAGACACCGTCAAGACCTCAGCTTCCATTTCCTGCTTCTCTGGAAGGACAGGGGTCTCTACGATTGGCTGAGAAACCGTCAAGACCTCAGCTTCCATTTCCTGCTTCTCTGGAAGGACAGGGGTCTCTACGATTGGCTGAGAAACCGTCAAGACCTCAGCTTCCATTTCCTGCTTCTCTGGAAGGACAGGGGTCTCTACGATTGGCTGAGACATCGTCAAGACCTCAGCTTCCATTCCACCACCCACCTCCAACTCCTGGCGTTCCACTGCAGCAGGTGGATCTTCACACGTTAGCTTCCTGCCAAGCGCTGGAGAATTCTGAATTTTGGAGCCTCCCATCTGGAAAGGGTTGACTGAATCTAGGTCATCAAAATCGAAATTGTAAGAACCCTTGGTGGGTAGGGGAGCATCCTCGAAGACAGAGGAGCGAGATAATGCCTCGTCCGGATCGAGGCAGTCGGACGACACGGCAGGCGGCTCCTCCTCGCTGTTTGATACGTCTTGAAACTCGAAGGCAGAACTCTTAGCCATCACGATCACACTGCTGTCTGTGGAGGTGATGTTGCCGGACATGTCAGCGATGGAGTTCTCCACTGACGGGAGGAATGGGAGGGTCTCATCGAGCGCTGTGACAAACTCTTCTGATCTCTCCTCAGGAGTGAATGCATCACCGGTGGCCAGTTCATTCTGTACTGCAGGCATGGGTTCCTCGACTGATTCGCAAGGCCTTGGAGGAGAGGGGATCATTTGAGGAGCTCCTTGGAAGGGGTTCATGGCGTCGAGGTTGTCAAAATCCAGCTGATAACCGCCTTTGCTCTGGATGGGCATGTCCTCATTAGGAAAAGGCAACGCATCTGTAAAATCTGGTGTGAAAAAAGTTACACGAATATTACTAATAGTTAAATTGTATAAACTGCAAATATTACAATGAGTAACATAACATGTAAATGTTTCGGATAAAGTAAGTCTTCACCTGATTGTGGTCCATCCAATGTCCCCGTGCTTTCCTGAGTCCTGTAAAAAAAAAAAAAAAATTATATATATATATATAAAATAAGAGGACGGTTTAGTTGCAGACTGTATATATTCTAATGATGGACTGCATGTTCTAGATCAAATGAAAAAGAAAGTGTACTAACTGTAAAGTGGTTGACAACTGCAACGCCTCAAGGGCTTTGGTACACTCATCCAGACTTGTCATTTTCAGGGATTTTGTGGGAGAAACTATTCTTTTTGTGACAGGATCTCTTCTCGGGGTCTGAAAACAAACCTAAAAAGCCACAACATCGATAGGTCAGTATTCAACTAACAAATTAAGTAGTTGTTGCACTGCAAATCCGCTTGAACTGAACTTGAAATGTACCTTTATTCCCTTCGCCACTGATTTGTTGGGGAGATTCTCTGCCTGAGACTGACGAAGAATGGAGGGTCTCCCTGTCGGTTGATCCAGTGAGAAGATATCTAAACTTGTATCGCTTTCGCTGTGCTTTCTTTCTGGGCAGACCCCACGATTCTCATCGTTCACAGGAACTGAACTCATTCTGTATTGAGAGACAAACAAGTTACTGGGCAATATCTAACCACAACCAGAATACCGTCTAAACAGCTGCACCGTCTGATAGGGGTTTGCATGTGAAACGTCAGGAATGGAATACGCCCCATGGCATTCACATCACATGACTAACAAACTGCGCAGTGAATGAATGGCTGTATTCAAGCTCTCTTCATAAGCTCTCTTCATAAGCTACTTGTGCACTTTAGAACCTACCAATAGCTGTAAACAGCACCAACCAGCCTGGGTGTAATACTTAAAGAGAAAGGAGTGCGATAGTGGTAAAAACTATCATTCTCATGCCAACAAACAAAGCTACTCAACTTGTCACGCACGACATCAATATCGAATTGGTTAATACCTAACCAGTGTAAGGCAAGTTATCGTTTTAATATTGAACGCGTAACTCTTTCTTGATGGCATGACCAGGATAGAGGTGTCAAACTGAAATGCTCAAGTAGCTGTTATTTACCCACTGTCCTCACACCAATAGTATTGTGGACTGTCGTTCCATTTCCCTACACACACTGCCGGATCGATCCGTGTCCTGCCAATGTGAACACACCCAATCTGCAACGCTCCGTAATCCTTTACAGTTTGATATCAATGACATATGACTTTACCCGATGTTTATTTATTATCTTAGAGCTAGTTTGCAAATAAAACAGCACAAAGCGTCTGCTAATACCATAGCAAAACGTTGGTTTGTAAGCCAAGCTGCTATTGTAGCTTTAGTTAGTTAGCTACAGTATTGGAGCTAGCTAGCCTAACTAAACCAGCTAGCTCTGGTCAATTAGCTCGTCTGTCTAGATCTACATTATTAGCTAGCTAAACCAGCTGTCTTGCAGGCAAGCAAGGAAAATCATAAAACATATGCAAACACATAACATAACTGCATAAGCAACGTTGTAAAGCAAGTTTCATGTCCTTAAAAGACATACCTCAAATTAACAGTCACTTACGTGTTAGCTCTCGCAAGTAACGGACTCCACACGATAAATACTTTTTCGAACACTGCTCGACCTTTTGGTGATTTGTCGCAATTTCGAATTTAAACTCCTCGCTTTGGACCAATGACAGGACAACACTTCTGAGCACTTCCGGATCCAATAACCAATAGCGTTGCATCGCGAATATTAAAAAACCCGGATGTTGTACTTGATGTTATCAAGAGAGGGCGCGCTAGAACCATTTGCCACTCGGTGGTCAACTCCAAGACACTGGGGGCGCTAAAGTTTTCAAACCCAGACTGAAACTATGAACGAGCCTCCTACAGTAGCACGAGAGCCTGTTTATTCTCTGGTAGCACCAGAGAAAGACGGGCTATGGTAGCACTGAACGTACCCGCCAATTTCGAAGATGTAAACAGGACTTCTCTTGATTTGTAAACTGGATAACTAGTTACCTTGCCATAAGAAGCCGTTAACTACCACCTTCGCCTTACCATAAGGAGCCAATATGAATACAACGAAGAGTAAAGGTAGTGAAGTTTCATCTTGATGGCTAATATAACATGATCCGATCCTGTTACTTGCTAATGCGCTAGTAGTGATATGCTAGCCATACAGTAACTTGCTAACCATGGCATCGAGCAGGATAAATTAGCCCTTGACACCGGTTTAATGTAGTTGGCCTGCTATAACTGGAATTATCTACAGTAATCAACTGTAACAATATATTTTGTTCAACAGATGCTGGGGATTCATCGCAACTTGCTGCCAGGTAAAAGTGGTTCCGCTGTTTTGTAGCTCTAGCTACGCACTACTAGCTCAGGTTTAAACCCGATCGGGATGTCTAAATATTATATTTCCTACAGATTTTATATCTAAAAGTTGAAATACCATTAATTACAGAGAACGTTCTTACGTTAGATACTTTATGGTTTTGTCATTCCACGTTCAATTGATTTGACAGTTTTCGTTACTGACTGATGATAATACTTTCCTGCAGTGGCGACAGTGATTCCATCAAAGTGTTTGTGCGGGTGCGACCTATGACGCAGGGCAGTGGCCTAACAACAGATGGAGATCACGGTCTCTGTCTCACGGTCACCTCACACAACACAATCCGCTTGCACTCCAAGCCAGAACCACGCAACTTCACCTATGATCATGTTGCAGACATGGACACGAGCCAGGTGGGTGATGGACCTGACTTGATACTAACCACGACTAGCAATACTCAAACAGTATTTCTAATGTTGTGCTTTCCCCATACAACAGGAGGCTGTGTTCTCGAGTGTAGCGAAAAACATAGTTGAGTCTTGTATAAATGGATACAATGGGACCATATTTGCCTAGTGAGTATATTTTTTTCTATGGCTTTACAATTTAAGAATGGAATACCGTGGCTAGATAAAGCATTGTGCAAACTATTTAAACTCTTGTTTGTCTAACAGTGGACAAACTGGTTCTGGGAAAACCTTTACCATGCTTGGTAAGAAGACAAAACTACTTCCCTATTTTAGATGATTAAAGTACTTAATTATTCACATCAATTCCACTGAGAACTTGACCTGAGTGTTCTTCCCAGGGCCATCTGATTCTGACAACTTCACTGACAACCTGCGAGGAGTTATACCCCGGAGTTTTGAGTACCTGTTTTTTCTCATCAACAGAGAAGTGGAAAAGGTGAGCTAATATTGACACAAAAAAAGCATATAAGATTGTAATAATTTCAGTTTGATCGAAGCCTGGATTTAAACAAGACGTTATTTTATGTTTATCAGTCCGGGAATTCCAAGAGCTTCCTGTGCAAGTGCTCCTTCATTGAGATCTACAACGAACAGATCTATGACCTCCTGGATAGTGCCTCCGCCAGCCTCTTCCTGAGAGAAAACATAAAGAAGGGCGTATTTGTTGAGGGGTCTGTTGAAAAGTTTGTCACGTCTGCAGCAGAGGCATACCAGGTAGATATGCATCAACATCGCCTACTTGATTTCAACTGGTTACATCAATGCAGATCCGCACCCGTCATGCAAGAACAGGTGGATATCGAAACATCAGCATTCCTTCGATGGCTCCCTTTCAGGTGCTGTCTACGGGCTGGAGGAACCGCAGGGTGGCCTCCACCTCCATGAACAGAGAGTCTTCACGGTCGCACGCCGTGTTCACCATGACCTTAGAGTCCAAGGAGACCGCCAACGAGGTGTTCAACATCCGAACCTCCCAGCTGAACCTGGTGGACCTGGCAGGCTCTGAGAGGCAGAGAGACACCCACACAGAGGGATCCAGACTCAAGGTAACGCGGAGCTCCCAGTGTTCCTTGTTGTCACGTTGCTCTCAGAAGTTATTTGTGACTCTCAAAACTTCCCCTGCTTCTTCTCCAGGAAGCCAGTAGCATCAACCGATCGCTTATGTGTCTGGGTCAGGTGATCATGGCCCTGGTGGATGTGTCCAATGGCAAGAGTAGACACATCTGTTACAGGGATTCCAAACTCACTTTCCTTCTTCGGGTTAGTGTCCAATCAGAAAATAGATTTTGCAGACTCTACTGTAGTACTTTTGTTTTCTGTATTCCATACGTGCATTTATAATGTGTTTACTTATCTAGGACTCACTCGGAGGAAATGCTAAGACATATATTATAGCCAATGTGCACCCTGGCTCCAAGTGCTTTGGAGAGACACTGTCCACCTTACACTTTGCCCAGAGGGCTAAACTGATCAAGAACAAGGTATGTGCTAAAAAACGGATTTTGTCTAAATGTTTGTCATCACCCAGTGTACATACGACATGGATATACAACATGACTGATCCTTTACCTTCTGATGAACTCTCCTCATGCGGTATTTCTACATCGCTTTAGATAGAAGAATCTGCTAAATGACTAAAACGTCAGTCTTACATTTACATTTAGTCATTTAGCAGACGCTCTTATCCAGAGCGACTTACAGTAAGTACAGGGACATTCTCCCAGAGGCAAGTAGGGTGAAGTGCCTTGCCCAAGGACACAACGTCATTTGCATGGCCGGGAATCGAACCAACAACCTTCTGATTAATAGCCCGACTCCCTAACCGCTCAGCCATCTGACCCCAGTCTTGCTACTGTCCCCGTGAACGTTTTTGAACGGAGTGGTGTGATTTGCGATTGTTCCAGGCCATGGTTAACGAGGACACGCAGGGGAACGTGAGGCAGCTCCAGGCTGAGGTGAAGAAGCTGAAGGAGCTGCTGGCCCTGGCTGGGTCTGTGCTCCCACACACGGGGGAGGACGGGAGAGATGGGGCCCCCGGAGGACCCCTGCCACACGCAGGTACGAGTCCACGTGAAGGCCTGTGACGGGGCCCCATGTCTGGCTGAAGACGTCTGGTGTTCATGGGCTAAATGCTTCATGTGTTCTCTCTAGATCACTCCATAGAAGGCCCACCTGAGGTCTCCTACAAAACACAGTTTTTAGACGCTGTGCGTTTGTGGAAGAGGCGTAATGATGACAAGAGGGTAGGACTTTGGATTTTGCAATGCGACCGTACCGGAACAAAAACCAGCCAGAAAAGAGTCACTTCATGAGAAAGTGTAAATCAATGAGAGTTGTGGTGATTTTTCCCCCGCATGCAGATGCTGCTCCAGAAAGTAGCTCAGTTGGAGGAGGCTTGGACCCAGAAGGAGAAGTTCATCCACTCCAACCGTATGATCCTCAAATTCAGGGAGGACCACATCTCCAGACTTGAGAAGAACTTCAAGGGGGGCCTGGGCCTCCTGTCTGACCAGCAGAGTCAAGCTCTTGTCCACCAACTCAAGGAGGAGATCAAGATCCTGAGACATCAGGTACAGTTGAATATGTTATGATGGGGGAGGCCTAGTAGCTCACCGGATAAGCACGCCTAACACGTAGGCTGAGGCCTGGGTTTGAATCTGGCCTTGATCCTTTGCTGCATGTCTCCCCCCTCCCTTTCTCTCTCCCTACCTTTCCTGTCACACTTAAAAATATTGATACAAAAAAAAAAAAAAAAATGTTTAATGACAATACTTTGATGATTTATATACAGTGATAGATTTTACTAATCCCTCTCCTCTTTCAGATTGAGCATCACCCACGCATGACCAAATACATGGCAGAGAACTACAGCCTTCGTGAGGAGAACCGCCAGCTCCTCTCCTCAGAGTCAGTCAGGAGGGCCGAGGAAGTGGACAGCCAAGCCGCTGCTGAGCTGGAGGAGGCCTTCCAGAAAGTTCTGGAGGCGGAAGGGTCTTCTGGGGGTAAGCGTGGGCAGGTGACACCACTTCTGAAATAGTCTGACCTTGTTATTGACCACAACCGGGATTGCCAGCAACACAATAAAGAGGAATGTATTCCTCCACAGCACAACCAGCCGGCTGTACGGCGACGGCTGAGAACCTCTCTGCCGTCTCTGTGGAGAGGCTGAAGGCCCAGCTGCTGCAGAAGCAAACAGAGCTTACTGCTACTGTTCAGGCCTTTGAGGAGCACAAGGAGGTCGCCAAGTAAGTGGGACTGAGTGGCTGACGAGGCTAGTCTATGCTAGGCTAGTCTATGCTAGGCTAGTCTATGCTAGGCTAGTCTATGCTAGGCTAGTCTAGTCTATGCTAGGCTAGTCTAAGCTAGGCTAGTCTATGCTAGTCTACACTATGCTAGGCTAGGTTGTAGATCTACATTGTTGTGGTCTCTGGAGTTATAATCATTGCATCTGGTGTTCCAGGAAGCAGATGTTGGAGTTGGAATTGGAGAAGAGGTACCTGGACAAGTCTAACAAGCATCTGGAGAACATTCTGGAGGCCACTAAAGCTCATAAGAAATTGGAGGTTTTTCAGCTGAACAAAATCCATGCGGAAACCATAAAGGTGCTAAAGAAAAATCATAAAAAATACATATCTATTACTTTTTTTTCAGTGAAGTTACGCCATTACATATCCAAGTTTCTGAACCCGCATACTATTCCAAGCTTACCGCACCACCGTTTTGTTACACAGATCCTCACCACCCCTACGAAGTCGTACAACCTGCGGACCCGGCTGGTGCAGCTGTCCAGCCCCGACCACCTGACCGGGGGGGTGGAGGACATGGACGGCATCCTCAGCGAGCAGCCTCCCCCCCAGATGGAAGACGTCTGCGAGGCTCTGACAGAGGAGCTGCAGCAGGTCCAGGTACGAGGCGTTCCCCGAGGAACCTCAGCGTTCTACCACTCACCTGGACGAACATCGAGCAGTTCCGTTGGTGACTTCCCCCTCCGTGTCTTCCCCAGGAGCAAGCCAGTCGTGTTCAGTCCCAGCTGGACGAGGAAGAGCTGAAGAACCGGAAGCTTCTGCAGCAGATCACCAAGCTGCAGGAGCAGGTGGCCCTGATGTCGGAGGACTCCGCCCGCCAGCAGGAGGTGAGGCGTCCGCTCTGGTTTGGGACGAGGAGCGCGGGGGCGGGAGAGGCCGTTCTGACGCGGAGCACTGTGGGTGTGTTTGTGCTCTCCAGCTGCTGTCGTGTGACCGGGCCTCCTGGGGGACTGAGAGGGGCAGCCTGCAGGAGAACGTCAGTCGCCTGGAGAAGAGCCTGCAGGAGGAGAGGCAGGCTGGGGAGGGTAGGTCAACCTGGGCTGCCCTTCACATACCTGGGCTGCCCTTCACATACCTGGGCTGCCCTTCACATACCTGGGCTGCCCTTCACATACTCTGGACAGTGCAGGAATGCATATACTATAAAACTGAATCTGGCAATGCTATTGATACACACACACACACACACATAGTTATGTGTAAAAAAACCCCAACAAAAACATTCTCAACATTGTGCTTTTACACTGCCGCTCAAAAACAGAAGACCCCCAAAAATATAGATTTTGTGTGTTGAATAAAGTATAAAGCGTTGACGTGTTTGCTCAGTGTTGAGCAGTGAGGTGCAGGACCTGCGCCTGGTGCTGCAGTCGTCTGACAGGGAGCTGGCAGCTGCCAAGAAGGAGCTGAGAGCCGGCCGCAGCGAGCAGGAGAGGGAGGCTGTTCAGCTGTCCAGCAGTCTGATCAGCACACAGCTACAGCTCGATAAATTCACGTATGTCTGCTCTGAATATCCACTACTGCATGGAAGGGAGTGTGTGAGAGCGTGTGTGAGAGAGCGTGTGTGAGAGCGTGTGTGTGTGTGAGAGCGTGCGTGTGCGTATGTGCTTTTGTCTTTGAGCTACAGACAACATTGACAACCCGCGGGTATGTCTGTCCCTCATCAGTATCTCGCCAGCTTTGTCCCCGTTGTGGTCCTGTCGCTCTGTCCTAACCCGTCCCTTCACCCCAGGCTGGAGAGAGAACAGCTCCTGGAGCAGCAGAGGTCTCTGCAGGATGCCCTGGACCAGGTGCAGGCGGAGGCCAAGTTTGATGTAGACCAGCTCTGGCAGCATCTGGAGGAGAAGCAGCAGGAGCTAGCCACGCAGCAGGCCCAGATCACAGTCAGTCGGCCCTCCTTCTTCACCCCACACCAGCCCCTGCCACCGGAGGGACGGGTGTGGGGTGTCTCTTGTGGTTTGGTTGTCGTGAGGCCGGGGCTTTTTCTGTCTTCTGATGTGCTGTGTGTCGTAGGGGCTGGCGGACGCCCTGCAGGCTGAGAAGGAGCTCACCGGATCTCTAACCTTCAAGCTGAAGGAGGACAAGGAATGCACTTCCAAGTCAGTTTTTAAAAAGCAGTTAGGAATTCTTCAAGTACCATCTTAATGAATGAGTTGATGTATTTGTTTTTTTATGAAAAGCGGAGAAATACTTTTTAAATGTTAATGGTTATGGGTGATGTTTTCTTCCCCAGAGAGCTTGTGCTGGTATTGGAGCAGAATTCAGTCCTAAGGAAGCAAGTCTTTGAGCTGATGGCACAGAACCAGCAACAGGTATGATATGTGTGGACTTGATTGTAAATGTTCTGTCCTTTATGGTTCTTTAACATAAATGCAGTAGTCCACCCAGATGCTATTTCAGTTTACATTTTCTGTATCCGTTCAAACCTTTCTCCATGTTTTAAAGGCTGTAAACATTGCAAGTCTTGAGCAAAATCTCACCACAGCCAACGGAACAATCACAAGCTTGGAGCAAAAAGTCGATCAAGACAAAGTAAGTCCCCCTACGACACTCTGCCTGTCATTTCTGTCTGGATTCACTGGACATCATCTCCTTTCCTCTCGGTTTGACAGGGATTTGTACTGGACCTGATCAACCAGACCAGAGACCTCCGCAGCGAATTGGGCCAGAAGGAGGAGAACTTGGCCCTCCTCTCTGGGGACATCAAGGACATCACGGTGCTGACTCATCTCAATTCTCACCATCACTAACCTTGCTGCTCTCTGATTGGTTGACTATGCTTGTTATTTCTTATTTGGGCTGTGCTAAGTGGTTGTGTAACATGGTCCTGTCGCAGGATGTTTCATAACGTGATGTCATTGTCACGCTGTGTGTTCAGGTCAAGTATAGTGCCGCCTGCTGCGAGAGGGAGGAGATCAGAGAGCACAGCTCCAGGATGCAGGCGGAGCTGCTGGACGTGAAGGAGGCTGCGGAGAGGAGGGTGGCGTCCAATCAGATCGAGGTAAGGGTCATCCTCAAACGCACACTTCTGGGTAAACAACGGGGCTGTGCCGACTCCTGATTCAAGCGTTTGAAGCTTTTTGATGCGTTCCACCTACACTCCCATACGTTTAACCCTTTTTCTCACATCCGTGTTTAACACACCAAGACAAACGTTTCTTGTGCTCCGTTGTGGACGGTCCCTGATGATGGTGTTTTTGTGGAGCCCAGCTGGAGGTGTTGCAGGAGGAGGTGGCCTACGCCACGGAGGAGGTGGAGAGACTCACTAAAGTGTTGGATGAGCAGACCGGCCTCCTCCAGGCCTCTCAGGACCAGGCAGCCCAGAACGAGGCCACCATCAAGGCCCTGCAGGACAAGGTGCCATGCAAAGAAAGAAACTATTCATTTGTGTTTTTTAAACGCTGACTCATGCACCCCAAATCTCCAGTAGGGGCTCTTAACACTGCCTGCAACAGCTTTGCTTAGCTGCAAGGCTAAGCAAGGCTTACACACCGTTTAATAACACAAAGCCAGAACCTTCTCAGTAATCTATTCTCACTGATGAGTTTTCCTTGTGTGCTTTGTCTTCCAGTTGAAACAGCAGGCAGACTTGGTCGAACGAACCGTCAGAAGTGACGACAACGACAACCCTCTGTCTTCAGTCACTCCTAAACGACTCCCACAGGTGACTGAGACCTGCATGGATTCTTCACACCTGAGTGTGTTCATTCAACAGACACATTTCACAAAGCTACATCCAGGAAGGGGCTGGGGGGGATTCGAACCTTTGTCCTTGTGAAGGATAGTATACCCATGAACGTATCGCCAGGGAGACGTTATTCAGAAGAGTGATGCGTTCTGCTTGTGTCTCAGACGCCGGCTACGCCCCACAGCTTCAGCACAGACCTGTCACAGCTGCTGGAGAGCCAGGAGAGGGAGCTGGAGAGCCGACGCTCCTCTATGATGACCATGGAGGTGTTGCTGTCCGAACTCAACGCTGAGAGGACCGCCAAGAACGAGGAGATCCTGAGGCTCAAGGTGTGTGTGTGTGTGTGTGTCAGGGTTTTTTTTTTTTTTTTTTACAACCTGAGATAAGTGTTTCCCCTAGGTTTACAGCTTGGGGGGGGGGGGGGGGGGGGCGACCATGTAGAGACAGAAATGACATGCCGTTGTGTAAATAAGATATATATATATATATATATATAACATAAGGCCATTTAGTTTGTTTAATAAAAGAGCAAGCTATAGACCTGTTTTTATAATAAAGATAACCTTAAATGACTTATTTTGTGATCGGGCGCTATATATATATAAAAGTATATTTTTTTTGGGGGGGGGCGGGGCGGGGCGCCCCCCTAATATAATGGTAGGGGAAACACTGGATAATTTTGAGATGTCTGTTCTTTTCTAGCAAAAGTTACTGAGGGGGTACACGTTATATCAGGTGAAAAACCAACCTGATATAATGTGTTTCCCCTCTGTAACTTTTGCTAGAAAAGAACAGACATCTCCATATTATCTCAGGTTGTTCATTGTGACCAAAAGAACACAGAACATAACACACATGATGGCAGGAAAGACCTGCATGTTAGGGGAGGGGGGTACACATATCAGGTGAAAAACAGCCTGATATAATGTGTATCCCCACTCTAACTCATATGGTAGACAGGTGAATAAAGCGGTTAATTGAAAAGCCATATTAAATTAAAACAGAAATCACGTTAGAGGGCAGGGACGGGGGCAGGGACGGGTTAGCAAAGACAGGGCATCCTGGTCAGACCACACCCACAGAGAATGGGCAGATGGAGGTAGCCTAGATTAAAGGAAAAAATATTGTTCATAAACCTGCATGTGATGTAGTCACATAGCTGGGCCTATCAGTGTAGCTAAGGTGCATGGCAATATGGAACTTTGGAAAACACTGTCGATTAATCCACAATACTAAACGACACATTAAACAATTCACACGTCGCCTTAATTTAACAGACAAATAAACGTATTTATGTAGATAAATGAGTCCCCCTTGTTACTATGGAAAACCCTGTCGAGTCTTCCACGTCGCTATTTGTTCCATTTAAGGTGTGAATTCGAAGTGCAGCAGTTAAACTCTGCTTATCTGAGTGTACGCACGCTCCCGCGGCCAGGGGATACAAAAAATAGTGCCTTGGCACGACACCAGCATGATGCCACCCAGTATGTGACTTTAGATAGCGTGCCGGCTTTCTGGAAACAGGCGCAACAACGTCGGTGTCTCGTGTGGGTAGTCCCGCCTTAACACCTCTCCCTTTTACATAGACGTCGATTCCACTCTGACTACCTCCACTGCCGTCTTATTTCCGGTATAACAATGAACCACCATTTCATGTTGTTCCCTTTTATACAGACTTGCGGAGCAATAAGCCACAACATTCCTGCCTCGAACATGCTGTGTAAGAAGGGATTAAGTCTGCATGATACAGTTTGATGTAAAACTTTATGACATCTCAGTTGTGTGTTTTAACCCCCCCCCCAGGCCCAGCTAAACAAAGACACGGAGAGAAATAAGGCACATGGTCTTTTAGACCAGTTGTGCACCAAACAGAATCAGACGAACAGAAACACAAATGGGTAAAAGTTCATTCATTATCACATGAATTATTGCAAACCAGGGGCCTATACTGAGAAGCAGGATTTGGGGTTAGCGAGGTAACTTCAGGGGTAACTTGAGATTTCAGTTTCACAACGGTGGCTCACTTCTTAGATTTCCCTGGAACGTTTTTGGCTTGACGAGTGCTCTGTCTTGCACCTGAAGTCCCGTCATTTTAATTAAGAGAAATAATTTTGCACATCCTGTACATTAGAATTGAATGAAACTCTGTTTAATCAAGGGGAAAGTTGTGAATGAATCTTAACCAGGTATCTTTTGATCCCTAGTGCGGTTTTGAACGAAGCCATTCAGCAGTCCATGCTTAAAGAACTGCAGGAGGAACGGGTAGAAAAGGTTGGTCCGTCTACTAACAAAAATACAAATGTCTCAGAGAATATTCCCATATTATTATATATTATATCATAATTATTATAATAAGTTGAAAACAAAAACGTATTTGCGTCTTTATGGAGATGGTTCTGCTTTCGTTTCCGTGCAGAGTACAATACTGCAGCGGTTCACTGAGACACAGGAGAGGTAAGCCTGAACCCAGTTCCACACCTTCACCCTTCCTGTCATGCTACTTATGTCGTGGATGAACTAACTGCGGGTGATGCCGTTTTAGACTACAGCTCCAGGAGTCCATGCTGGCCCAGTCCCAGACCTGCGTCCAGGAACTGACCAATGAGCTGAGGAACCGCTGCCTAGAGGTCAGGGAGCTAACCCTGAGGGGTCAGGACCAGGAAAGACTACTCCAGGTGAGAACGGGGTCAGGCTCTTGGGGGTTTGATTACGAAGCGAGACTCTGATGAACGCGGCTCACTGACACGTGCCATCGCTGACTCAACAGGAAGTGGAGGTTCTTCGGAAGCAGGTGGATCACCTGTCGGAGGAGAACGGCAAGCTGGTGGGCCATAAGAACCACAAGCAGAGGATCGAATACTTGGTGAAGCTGAAAAAGGAGAACACCAAACTACAGGAGGTAACGTTGTCTGTTTGTCTCTGATCTATCCATCACTTTCGGAGATTTCTACCTCTCGGGAGGTAGACATTTTGAAACAATCAATAGACTCATAGTAACTTACTTTTTAAATGTATTTCCTTTTAAGGAAAATGAAAAACTCAAGACAGAGAAATGAGCCTTATTCGGGACCATGCTTGAAGTCCCATCCCACGCAAAGGATGCTCATTGGTCGTTCAAGCTTTCATGGCTGAACCAACATGTACGAGGACTGCTTTGGTCAATACCTTTACATGGAGTCAAATGTGACATTTTAAGCATCTGCTTTCAAAAAGAAAAAGAAAAGGTATGATTTTATTTTGTGTATGGTGTCTCTATGAGGCTGGCCCACTGTCATGTAGAATTGCTTGACAGTCTACCTCAGCAGACTCCAGAATGCTGTGATAAGCGGTCATCCACTGTAGAAACTGTAATTAACCTGGGCTTTTGTCATGTGTTTTGCATCATACACCTTTGGTATACATACTTTGTGTTCTTTTTAAATGTTTCAACTGTCTTTATTGAGAAATTATCATCCAAATTATCTTGATATTAATTTCTGTCCAAATGACACTTTCACCACAAATGTAACTTTTTATAATGAATGAAAAGCAAAAAGGGTTGCACTCTTTCTTGTAATCTTGTTGCATAATCTTTTTTTTGTTATTTCATGTCTGATTCTCTTATGTCTGTGTGATTATCTAATAACATCCTTTTTGTGTTTAGAAGAAATCTTTCAAGTCTATAACTCTTCTCATTTCCTATACATTGCCCATGTACATAAAACATACTCTATTGAACTGTTCTAGCCTATGCTGTCTGTATAACAATTTTATGACAAATAAAAACGTAATATTTTAGTTATGTATTTTATCAGAGCACAAGATAGTTCGGCCATGCCCACATTGGAACCTCGGGGAAACTTCCAGCAGGTATATCACGTGCACACGTTAATAGCTGAAGTACAATTGGCTCTCTTATTTAGGATCCTACACGAGCCTTGGATTATCGGGAAGACTTGGAAGATGGAACCAGTAGTACAAAAGCACCCATTAAATATGAAAGCAATAACGGCAGAACAAATAACAGAATGGTTCACTTTAGGGACCCAATTTGCAAACATTAGAATAACAGATGAGTCATCAAAACAGAGCAGGTAAGAAGAATGGTTTTTGTGTGTTTGCTAGCTACCTCGCGCCATCACGCATTTTTCCCAGAAAGATGGCTAGCAACTGCTAGTTAACGGATTAACTGAAACTATTTCAATTGCACGTTAATTTGATTGAAATATCGATCACATATTACAAGGAAAATCTGTAGTACAATCTGTTGCTATCGTTCCTATAGTTTCAGTTCTCTACTGTCCTTATGTTAATATTCACATAATTATTGCAGTAACTTTGTCTGAATGTATGACAATGGGAAGGATTCATGAATTTCACAATGATGCCGTATTCCTTTTTAGAAGACATTCCATGTCCCTTATGATAGTGGTCAGAGGTGGCTTGTGCAAAACGCTGTAATGCAATCACATAATTATTCAAACAATGGATTGTTTCATATAGGGCCTAGGCCTAGAAACGCTCTTACAGTGTTGTACTGTATGCCTCGGACGATTTAACAGGAACCGGGTAGTAGTAAGGAAAGTTCCAGCCCCTTTGGGTGGCAAATGGAGCTGAGCGCCTCATGGCCCGGTCCACGTAACCAGATATGGTTGGGATCTCTTCTCGCGGTGGCTCGCCACAGTTTGGCACAGTAGGGGTGACGAACCCCTGCTTCATCTGGTAGCGGTTGGTCCAGGATTCCATCGGTTGACGGACCGCTGCCTGTGGAAACTGCTCGTCGCCTTCTCCCTCCTCTCTGTTTAGGAAGTCATTTAGCACCTGCTTGAAGACGTAGACCAGTTCCCAGGGCAGAACATTGTTGGTCGCTAGTACCTCACGAAACCTGAGCAAGGCATGAAATGAGTAAAGTGACAGTTAACTCTTCGAAAGGTCCACGTTCACATTTTACAGTGTTAGTGAAATAAAAGTGCTATCAGTTGACAAACAAGCTTGACATCGAGTAGGCTATCTTTGTCATGTTGTTCCAATTATGCTCTTTACCCTTTTTCAGAGTTGACTCTGTACATGGCAAAGAAAATATAATTAAAAGCAAATGAGTCATGCTGAGTGTATCCATATAATCAAGTTAACTTGTTGGGTTTACTGTTGTTTGAAATGTGATTATGCAAACATCCTATCACCAGAGGATTGCATGACAAGTTCTTGGGAAGATGTAGTGTCACTTTTCCTGGTGGTGTAAATGAACTGTGAAGATTTCTGTGACAGTCATGATGATCAACCATGTGGAAGGGGTTACAAAGCCATCATCTAGCCTGTTTCCATCATACCACATTCACCAGACTGCTTCCCTTTTCAGCTTTCCAAGTCTGCAAGAATGAAAATAAGCCCCCTTACAAATGCCACAAACCCTACACCTACTGTACAGTATGTGTTGAGGAGGGTTTGGATGGTGTTGATGCAGTTAACCCCCCCCCCCCCCCCCCCCCCGGTAGTTTCTGCCTGTGCTCATCCCCATAGGGTATCCTTCACCTTGGCATGTTCACACTGCATCGCCTACTTCTCTGACGGTAACACAACATGGCTTCCAGGACAGCTTATATTCTCCCTCATCATGTTGTCGGCTTTGCCTAGCATCAGCCTCGCCTGGTGTTCTGTGTTAGTAGCCTGCAATCACCAGAACAGAGCCAAGGCTACTGTAGTCAGTGGCGACGGGGTTAGCTCATCGACCACTCACCTGGAGAGAACAGTGGCCGTGTGGACTGGCTGGATCTGGGCGCACAAGCGTTCCAGTTGGAGGTGTTCCGACGGGGGGATCAGGGTCCGTAACCGGGGGTAGTTCTGGAGCCAGCGGAGCCCCAGAGCACTGTGGGCCAGCCTCTGCTCCAGTTCCAGTTCCCGGGCCAGGCGCTCCTTCTCCTCCAGGTGCCACAGCAGCTCCCTGATCAGCATGCGGCTGGCCGCGGGCCCCGGGGCGAGAGACATGCTCTCCGCGTGGGCCCGCTCTCCCTCCGCACGCGACCATTTCATCCAGCCGAACAGGGGCATGACCTAGATTAGACCTGTGGAAACCAGATGAGGCACAGCTTGAACAATAGACGATTGAAAAATTAAAAAAGGTGGAAAAATGTTTTAGGAAAGTTTGACTAATCACTTATGTAGTGTTGTGCGTGTAAAATCCTTGAGTAGAAAACCGCATCATCCTTCTTGTTGCTCAGCCGACCTCGGTTCCCTGTCCTTCATAGGAGCTCTGAAAGCTTTTGGTGTCTTTCCCACTGATGTGAGAATGCCCCCAGGTGTGAGTGTGGGGTAATCTCCTCAGTCT
This sequence comes from Osmerus eperlanus, assembly GCF_963692335.1. Taxonomy (NCBI): domain Eukaryota; kingdom Metazoa; phylum Chordata; class Actinopteri; order Osmeriformes; family Osmeridae; genus Osmerus; species Osmerus eperlanus. The sequence continues at coordinate 16,277,373 of NC_085026.1, read as the reverse complement.
GATGGGTCTGTGCCCCTCACACCTGAGCTGCAGACAAATGACCCAGCTGTAGGGGTCAGAGGTCAGAACTAGAGGCTGCTCTGCTTCTGGCTGACTCAGTGGCTGCTGTTGATTTCTGTGAGGTCATCAGGCATTGTCTTTTGTGTTGACATCTTTTTGTTTATGCTTCATATATAATTATATTTTAAATTCACAATCCCCTATTTCTCTGTCATGATTGTGTTTTTTCCAACTGATACATTTCATAAGTCTTAGAACAACTGAAGGACAAATTAAGCTGAAAAAGGTTCTTGTAGTTTCTGGTTTGGTACTTACCGCTGCCGAGTACTGCAGTGAGGAGCCTAGGAAGTGAGAGAGGTCTGATAAGGACAGACTGATAGACTTCTTACACAGTAGAATCTCTGCTTCTCTTTCTCCAAGTGTCAGACCATGTAGCCTTCATCTCGTGGCTCCCTGTAAGATGCTCAGACACGGGTTAGGCTACATCCTCCTTCATGAACGTTCCTCTCCAAGGCTCTTCTCCTCCCAGCGGCTGAAAGAAAGGTTCTTCTCAAACCCTTCTGTCGTCTAGCAGCGCTAATCCCAATATCATGCCGTCCTTTTCTGGGAGAAAAAGCTTCTCTGGCTTCTCCAGGCTGGCGTAACTTGTCCTGCTCCTCTCTTGTGAGTCCTTCCGTCCTGTGAAGCGTCTCCAGTGGAGCCCCTGCTCCCACACTGCCCTCTGACTCAGCTGGCACCTCTCTCCTCTCACCTCGCCTTTCCTCTGCGCCGCTCTGTCGGAAGATCAGCTGCTTCGCTGCTTGTGCGGGAGTGTGTGCGTGTGATTGCGTGCCCATATGCATTTGTGTGTTTTTCAGCTTGTGTGTGTGTGAGGCAATGCCTGTGCATAGGAATCTGAGAGAGCGGGAGAGGGAGAGAGAGAGTGTGAGAGAGAGAGAGAGGGAGAGAGAGAGTGTGAGAGAGAGAGAGCTGCTCCCAGCTCTGACAGTGTGTCTGTCTGCTGAGCTGATAAAGTCCTCCTCTCGCCCGGAGAGAGACAGACACGACTGGGGCTGCTTTCTCTGCCACGCTGCCCCAGGCCTGGATGGGTCGGCCAGGGAGAGAGGGCAGAGGAGGGAGGGAGGGAGAGATGAGAGACTTGGGAGGAACATTAATTTGTTCGAGAGAAAGAAGCGGGTGAGTTGTTATACAGAACGGATTCAGATAGAGTGAAAAGAGAGCGATTTTCAGTCCAGTCACTCTTGACAAAAGCAAACTCAGTGGCCTTACAGAGGACTGTGTTTTTTCAGGAATACTTATTCATGGTGACAAAGCTAGTGTGAGAAATCCACCCTCCGTGCCCAGTAGCACGACTGCTAAGCAGAGGAAAAACAAGTTTTTCTGCCTGGATTACTGTCTCACTAAACGGTGCTGCTATCAGCTGCCCTGGAGATAGCTTGATTACCACATTCAATGCAAAAAGACGACAAATATGACTGGGGGAACCTTCTCCTTTTTAAATGCATCCGTACACAGATACATTTGTACACGTCACAGGCCTTAATCATGCCTGTTCATAAAGTTAAGCATGTCAAAGGAGAACATGAACGAAACACGTTTAAGCCAGAAGCCAGATTGTGTGTCTCGCTGGCATGCCCTGATGGAATGTGTTTGCTGCTACGCATGTTTTCCTCTAGTCCTGCACAGAACCCCCAGGATCAGGACAGCCCCAGGAAACAGGACTCCCGAGGCGGACCGCCGAGCAAAGCAGGAAACGCACACGTCTCGGGTGGTGAGTTCTCCATTCCTGCACTTGTGAACGTGGTCGTCACCAGGAGAAGGTGTTCTCTGAACAACACAGAAGAATGTGAGCTTCTGTCTGCATGTCTCTGTGTTACATTTCCTAATCCCTCTGCAGATGGACCGGCATTGACCAGTTATGAGTACCCTAACTTGCCTATTACTAAGAACCGACAGGAGGTAAAAGCCCTCTATGCAAACACACACACACACAGGCTTTTGCTATGTCATCATCGTTCCAGACCAGAGTTCTCTACAAGAATGTTCACCAGTTCATAACCACCTGGTCCATAGTGCATGTGTGACCTGGTGTGTGTGTGTGTGTGTTTCCAGCTGATCTCTCTGATAGAGAACAACCCTGTGGTGATCATCCGGGGAGCCACGGGCAGCGGGAAGACCACCCTGCTGCCCCAGTTCATCCTGGACTACTACAACGAGAAGAACACCCCCTGCAACCTGGTGGTCACCCAGCCCAGGAAGATCGGAGCCAGCAGCATCGCTCGCTGGGTTGCCAGAGAGCGCAAGTGCACCCTGGGAAGCATCGTGGGCTATCAGGTTGGTGAACGACCCACACAACAAACCCCCCAAAACGGTTTATTTATTAAGTATTTAGATGTGGCATGTTCCCTGTGCTATTCATAACGTGGATTTTTTGGGGGCGAATTTAGGAAAGAAATGTAAGAAGTGAGATGGCAGCATTTAGTTTTTCTCCGTGTTTATGTGGATCAGTAGGTGTCAAGTCTCCAGTGGGAGTGCTACCCTTGATTGATTTCCGTAAAGAAGTTGACAGATCTCTCTCAAAGGCAGGCGTGGGGTGGACAGGAATCCATGCTGCTCCCAGGCTGTTTGTGCAGAGCGTTTTGAAAAGGCAGACTCGTCTAAATATAACATCTCTGCTGCTGCTGCTGCAGATTATAGGACGGGGTGATGTCGCTGGCAGTCTTGACAGTGAGCGGGGAGTGAGATACTGTTGGGCAAGGGGACCCGTTATACATGACTGAACTATACTGTGTTAGATTGAGCCACACATCTGTTTTGCAGAGGGCTCAGGGCGCTGACGAGTGCATAACCACCATCATGGTTGTTATCCGGCTGATGTCGGAGCGAGTGTATGTTTTAGAGAGCCCTCCATCGATGTCTTTTTGAGGACAGCTGGATGAACTGATGGGCTGTAGGCCTTGAGGACCTGTGGAGAGCACAGTGGCATTATCTGCTCTCACAGGGACCCTCCCCTCCCAGCCCTGCCCTGAGAGAGGCTTTTATCCAGGAGTTCTGGTCTGTCGCTGGCCTGAGGGAAATGAAGAGGATGTTCATACTTCTCTCTCTCTCTCTCTCTCTCTCTCTCTCTCTCTCTCTCTCTCTCTCTCTCTCTCTCTCTCTCTCTCTCTCTCTCGTCTATCTTTTAGTCTCTGGAGTGATTGAAAGTAATATGGGGGATGAGTTTGAGATGGAGTTCAAGGACTTGAGAGCATCTCCTCGGGCGGGCATGGATGTTTAGACGGCTCTCGTTGTGTTTTCTACATGAGTCATGTTGTGCTCTGGGTTTACCAGAGCAGGTGACGTCACAGCTGCAATTCCCCAATACTATAACCTATACCTTCCTACGAGATTGTACACTTTTATTATGTTCGTACCTGTTGCGTACACGCTTTGAGCCGTGTGTACAGCGTGTGTGTGTGAATGTTTCAGGTTGGTCTGGAGAAGATGGCCACTGAGCACACCAGACTGATCTACATGACCACAGGAGTGCTCCTGCAGAAGCTGGTGGGGGCCAAGAGCCTGACTGAGTTCTCACATATCTTCATAGATGAGGTGATAATGACATCACTCAAATGTCATATGAGGGAAATGATGGGCTGCTTAGCTCTATAAGATAAGATAATCCTTTATTTGTCCCACAGTGGGGAAATTGTAGTTTGCAACAGCAGCAGGGTACAGTATGGTTCCACAGAGGCCGGTGTGGTGTAGTCCCAAGCAACAAGTATAATATTTAAAAGTACAAACATACTGACTTATTGACAGCTTTAATATATGTGTGGGAATGGACAAATTCAGTACACTGTAAGGACAATGTAGAGAACAGATGTAAGGGTTGTGCTTGTGGTGAGCTGGGTAAACGTGTTCCAGGTTCACGAGCGGACCGAGGAGCTGGACTTCCTGCTGCTAGTGGTCAGGATGCTGCTGCGGTCCAACTCTCGCTTCGTCAAGGTACCGTAACCCTCGCCCTCTCCCTGCACCACCTCACTGCACCACCTCCCTACTTCACATCCCTGCTGCCTCCCTGATATACATCCCTGCTCCACATCCCTGCTCCACATCCCCACTCTACCTCCCTGCTACACCTCCCTTATACACATCCCTGCTCCACTTCCCCCTGCTCCACATCCCTCCTCCACATCCATGCTCCACATCCCCACTCTACCTCCCTGCTACACCTCCCTTATACACATCCCTGCTCCACTTCCCCCTGCTCCACATCCCTCCTCCACATCCATGCTCCACATCCCCGCTCTACCTCCCTGCTACACCTCCCTTATACACATCCCTGCTCCACTTCCCCCTGCTCCACATCCCTGCTTCACATCCCTGCTCCACATCCCTGATACACCTCCCTGTTCCACCTCCCTGCTCCACCTCCCTGATACACATCCCTGCTACACATCCCTGCTCCACATCCCTGCTCCACCTCCCCGATACACATCCCTGCTCCACATCCCTGCTACACCTCCCTGATACACATCCCTGCTACACCTCCCTGCTACACCTCCCTGCTCCACATCCCTGCTACACATCCCTGCTCCACCTCCCCGATACACATCCCTGCTCCACATCCCTGCTACACCTCCCTGATACACATCCCTGCTACACCTCCCTGCTACACCTCCCTGCTCCACATCCCTGCTACACATCCCTGCTCCACCTCCCCGATACACATCCCTGCTCCACCTCCCTGCTACACCTCCCTGCTCCACCTCCCCGATACACATCCCTGCTCCACCTCCCTGATACACATCCCTGCTCCATCTCTCTGCTACACATCCCTGCTCACCCTCCTCCAATCAGAAGGGGGAGCCCTCATTCAGTAGCTCCTCACAAGATTTCTTGCACTCTTTTTCTGCTGGCCTGTATAGATCATCCTCATGTCAGCCACCATCAGCTGCACGGAGTTCGCCGAGTACTTCGGCACCCCGATCCGCAGCCAGATGAACCCAGCCTACGTGTTTGAGGTGGAGGGGGCCCCCTTTGACATCGAGGACTTCTACCTGGATGACATCCACAGCCTCGTCCCCTACAGGGTGAGGGGGAAGGATGAGATTGAGAGTGTTACTTGTGTTTGTGGAAGACGCCTGCTTATCTTGTGTGTGTGTGTGTGTGCGTCGCAGGTGGAATCCCCTCATCCAGACTCGCTCCTCATCACGGTGGAGATGTACAATATTGCCGTTGGCCTCATCCAAAGATTTGATGAGATGGAGGCCAAAGATGAGAGGTTGGGAATCAAGATGTTTCCAAAAACTCCAAACTTCAATTTCAAAACAGTTCCAAATCTCTCGTTACGTTTTTTAAAAACGCGATAGTTCAGCGCTCTCATCCCTCTCTTCTTCTCCCCATGCCGACGTGTGTGCGCGGGCAGCCGGACAGAGAGAGACGTGAGCCTGACTCTGCCGGAGCGCGGCAGCGTGCTGGTGTTCCTGCCGGGCCTGGCTGAGATCCACTACATGCAGGAGGCTCTGGCCAAGCTGGCGCGCAAGAGGTGGGTGCTGTCCTGTGTGCCGTCCTGCGAGCATCGCATCGTTCTGCTCCGGTGTGTGTTTGGTACCGTCTCTAACGGAGCATGTTGGATTGGAATGTTCCAGACTGCAGGTGTACCCTCTCCACTCTTCCGTGACTCTGGAAGAGCAGAATGGCGTGTTCTTGGTTCCCGTTCCAGGGTACAGGAAGGTGAGTCCACAGGTTTATAGTTATCACGGTTAAAATTGTGTGTTTCGGCTGTCCACAGTGTGTGTGTGTGTGTGTTTGTGCTCGTCCATCTCCACAGATCATACTGTCAACCAACATTGCAGAAAGCTCAGTCACTGTTTCTGATGTGAAATACGGTAGGAGTTTAATCCCTTCTCTTCTGTGACTTATGTGACTTAAGTCCTCTGGGGACCACTGTTGTGGCCTGGCCGTGGCTAACGTGTTCTCCTCATGGTGTGTGTTTGGTGGTAGTGATTGACTTCTGTCTAGCACGACACTTGATCTGTGACAAAGAGACTAAGTACCAGTCCCTCTGCCTCACCTGGGCCTCCAAGACCAACTGCAACCAGCGCAGAGGTACTGTAGTACTGGACCACACTTACCTCATGTCCAGCTGACCTCAGACCTAACACGACCAGATCTGATCCCTTCTGTAGCCCTCTCTTTCTCTCTTTCAGGCAGGGCAGGGCGAGTTTCCAAGGGCTACTGTTACCGCCTGGTGTCCAAGGAGTTCTGGAAGAACGAAATCCCAGACTTCTCCATTCCTGAGATGCTGGTGAGAGAGAGCAGAGTGTCTTCATCCCGTGTCGGGCGCGGAGCCCGTCTCATCATTCACAGGTTGTGTGTTGTGTCTCCAGCGCGCGCCCCTGGCCAACAGCATGCTGAAGGTGAAGCTGCTGGACATGGGCGACCCGCGCTCCCTGCTGTCCACCGCCCTGTCGCCCCCCAACCTCGACGACATCGAGAGGACCGTGCTTCAGCTCAAAGAGGTGCCCGCAGGGACGCCAGGCCCCTGGACGGATGTGTCGATGCTCAACGTCATGGAGGCACCGCAGCCGTCACCAGACAAGCCGTGCTGCTTGTATCATGTCTTAATTACCTGTGTGGAGTGGCGAACACTCATCAGTCACTTCACATCAGCCGTTTGGGATCCGAAGTGCTGCGTCAGGGGCTGTGTGTCGGCTAGCGTTAGCTCTTTCAGCGTGTGTGTGTGTGTGTCAGGTGTGATGGATGTAGGGCAATTCCGTTTGACGGAGTGTATCGGATGTGTTTTCCCGAAACGTGGATTGTTTGTTCTGTGTGTCGTCCGCTTCAGATGGGTGCGCTATCTGTGAGCAGCGACGGGCCTGATCAGAAATGCTTCGACGGAGAGCTGACCTTCCTGGGCCGGGTGCTGGCTCACCTCCCCCTGGACCTGCACCTGGGCAAGCTGATCGTGCTGGGCCACGCCTTCGGCAGCCTGGAGGAGTGTCTCATCATAGGTCTGTCCACCTCGCAGGGGGGCAGTGGTCTGCAGGCCTGGTCCTCAGGGACACCCTGTCCTGCATGCTTTAGATGTTTCCCTCTTCCAGCACGCAGGATTTCAAACGAACAGGTTTTCATGAAGCTCTGCAGAAGCCTGGTAATGACCCGTTTATTTGAATCAGGTCTGAGTCTCTCTCTCTCTCTCTCTCTCTCTCTCTCAGCCGCCTCCCTCTCTCTGAAGAGCTTCTTTGCCATGCCTACCCTACAGCAGCTGGCAGGTTACAGGTGAGTCTACATCGCCAGTGTGGACAGTGAGAGCTACAGCATACTGGATATAGACAGTTAAGGATCGTCCCTAGATCCAACTGGGAATCTGTATAGCAGGCATCTTTTTATTCTGTCTGTCACATTTTCAACTTTTTTAAATGCATTTTTTATTTTCAGGAGCAAACTGTCTTTTGCACATGGTGTTCCAAGTGATGCCATCGCTTTTGTCAACGCATTTAAGGTGAATTTATATCACACACAAGCTGGCACCATTATTGATCACACGCCTGATGATGCAGCGACGTGCTGTTTACACTGCCTGTGTTGTCTTCCCACCAGGCTTGGCACATGTCCAGGAGCAAAGGAGAGCTGAGGCACCCTAAGGTGAGAGACCTGGATAAAACACACCTGTGGCAGAGATGTGATGGTGTTTCTAAAGTGTATACAGGCTTGTGAATCATCTGTGCGTGCGGTGGATGTGTAGTGTGGTGGATGTGTAGTGTGGTGGATGTGTAGTGTGGTGGATGTGTAGTGAGGTGGATGTGTAGTGAGGTGGATGTGTAGTGAGGTGGATGTGTAGTGAGGTGGATGTGTAGTGAGGTGGATGTGTAGTGAGGTGGATGTGTAGTGAGGTGGATGTGTAGTGAGGTGGATGTGTAGTGAGGTGGATGTGTAGTGAGGTGGATGTGTAGTGTGGTGGATGTGTAGTGAGGTGGATGTGTAGTGAGGTGGATGTGTAGTGAGGTGGATGTGTAGTGTGGTGGATGTGTAGTGTGGTGGATGTGTAGTGAGGTGGATGTGTAGTGAGGTGGATGTGTAGTGTGGTGGATGTGTAGTGAGGTGGATGTGTAGTGAGGTGGATGTGTAGTGAGGTGGATGTGTAGTGAGGTGGATGTGTAGTGTGGTGGATGTGTAGTGAGGTGGATGTGTAGTGAGGTGGATGTGTAGTGAGGTGGATGTGTAGTGAGGTGGATGTGTAGTGAGGTGGATGTGTAGTGAGGTGGATGTGTAGTGAGGTGGATGTGTAGTGTGGTGGATGTGTAGTGAGGTGGATGTGTAGTGAGGTGGATGTGTAGTGAGGTGGATGTGTAGTGAGGTGGATGTGTAGTGAGGTGGATGTGTAGTGTGGTGGATGTGGATGTGTAGTGTGGTGGATGTGTAGTGAGGTGGATGTGTAGTGTGGTGGATGTGTAGTGAGGTGGATGTGTAGTGTGGTGGATGTGTAGTGAGGTGGATGTGTAGTGAGGTGGATGTGTAGTGAGGTGGATGTGTAGTGAGGTGGATGTGTAGTGTGGTGGATGTGTAGTGAGGTGGATGTGTAGTGAGGTGGATGTGTAGTGAGGTGGATGTGTAGTGTGGTGGATGTGTAGTGAGGTGGATGTGTAGTGAGGTGGATGTGTAGTGAGGTGGATGTGTAGTGTGGTGGATGTGTAGTGTGGTGGATGTGTAGTGTGGTGGATGTGTAGTGAGGTGGATGTGTAGTGAGGTGGATGTGTAGTGTGGTGGATGTGTAGTGAGGTGGATGTGTAGTGAGGTGGATGTGTAGTGTGGTGGATGTGTAGTGTGGTGGATGTGTAGTGTGGTGGATGTGTAGTGAGGTGGATGTGTAGTGAGGTGTGTGTGCTCTCTGCAGGATGAGCTTCAGTGGGGCAAGGAGAACTGCATCCAGATCAAGAGGATCAGAGAGGTACAGGTTCTACTCTGGGCGTCACGCGTGGGTTATGATTAAGAGGAACCGGGGGTGCCCCGGTAGCTCACAGGAAGTGTATGTACCGTGTAGGCTGAGGCCTTCCCGCAGTGGCCTGGGTTCAAATCCTCCCTGGGCCGTCTACACCTCTTCCCCTCTCTTTCTGTCACTGCCAACCTTAAGATCAACTTTTATTGTAAAGTGGAACATTTATCTGGGGCTTTTTTTTCACCCATGCTGCAGCTGTAAAAGCCAAACATGTATAGGCAATGTACCGCCGGGTGACCCCTGACCTCTCCCGACTGACCGACAGGTGGCTGAGCTGTACGAGGACCTGAAGAAGAGAGTATCCCAGTTCAACATGCACGTGGTGGAGAGCCCCGCACACATGGACTACTCCAGCCACCACAAGCAACAGTTCCTCCTGCAGGT